>NC_056734.1:691299114-691599114 GCF_019279795.1 Protopterus annectens | reverse complement strand
TCTGTTGTAGAGTTTGTTTATGGCAGAGGACCACCAGATTGGCTTCCTTTTTTGGAGGATAACATCTTGGTTCTATTAGGGATAGCATGATCCATGCACTCCTGTAAGTGCTTATAAAGTGCATTTGTGTAAGATTCGGCAGTCATACCTCTATTGTCCGTCTGCATGGGTGTCATGAAGTTTGCCACTTCTGTCTTAAGAAGTGTGAAGTTGGCTTTGGAGAAGTTTTTTATGATGGTTTCCCTAATTGGGGGTGGGATGTGGATGTCTAGACTGATTAGCTTGTGGTCGGATCTGACCAACGAGGAATTGACCTCTGGTGTAGAACACCGGTTTCCCATGTTGGTAATGACCAGGTCTAGGATATTGCTGCCCCTGGTGGGGGTGTGAATAAGTTGTTCCAAGGCATTGGAATTTATGAATTCTAGAAAACGTTGAGCAAAAGAGTTGGTACATGAGTAGTTTTCCCAGTTAATGGTGGGGTAGTTGAAATCGCCCATTATTAGGGTGTTGGGTTGTACCCTAATACTTTCCAGTGTATCAAGAAATGAGGAGTGTGAATCCTGGGGCATGGTGGGGGGTCTGTAGCAAACTACAATTTGGATTGCGGTCTTGCCCAGAGTTAGTTGCACTTGGATAATCTCGGATGCATTATGCTGTGCAACTAGCCTGGAGGTGTGGATATCCTTAATGAATATGGACACGCCTCCACCTTTAGTGCTTCTTTCTGGGTTAGGTGGCCGAAAGGTGTGGTATGAATTGAAGCCTGGTAATGCAGGGGTGCTCTCTGGAGCTTTGAACCAGGTCTCTGTCACTGCACAGATGTCAATGTTCTCCATTTTAAGGAGTGTCTCGAGTGAGTGCATTTTGAGGTTTAGACTTCTAGCATTGAGTAGCATTACCCTCAGATTTTGCTTGCTTGTACCTGTTATGGTGGTGAATTTGTCATTTGAACCTTGCCTAAAAAAGGCACTATAGGGGTGGCAAGAGCCTTAGCCAGTATCCGGAATCCTAAGGGCAACAGGTGCAGGCCATCTCTGGCAAAGCATCATGGACTGTCGATCATGTCGTCCCAGGCAGACAAATACTAGATCCCCTTAGAATGACACCAGAAGCTTAGCCAATTGTTGAAGTCAATCATTTTGTCCTTGTACTGTGGTATCATTCTGGGTGATGGCAGGATGCTACTCAGGGTTAGGGTCATACCTGCCTGGGATACAAGATCGGAGAGCTCCTCCATGTCTCTTTTCATGTAGTCCAGGGAGGTACGTCTCAGGTCATTCACACCAACATGGACAATGACAGTGTCATATTTGTACTTATTGTGGAGTGACCTGAGTGCATGCGTTATGTGGCAGATCCTGGCACCTGACAGGCAGCTGACAGTAACTTTCGCCTTGTTTAGTCTAGTGAGTGGAACATCAGTGTGCCTGACTATAGAGTCACCTATGACTAGAGTGTTGGGTACGTTGTTATGCCTTATGGGCTGTGGTTGAGTGGCACACTGAGTTTGTGGGCTATGTGTCATTTGGGTTGTGTTGGGGGGTGGAGTTTGCTTGCGTTTATGCTTTGGATGTCCCTGATGCTTGGGCAGGTTTTTATGGAGAGCCTCCATGAATGTAGGTGTGTGTTTTGTGTTTCTATGTGTGTGTTTTGGTGGTGTAGGTTTTGAGGGACTATATGATGAGTGTGGTGTGCTGCAAGTGTTTACCTTCTCCTTTTGACTGTCTAGTCCAGTCTTGGATGAATAGAGCTTTGCTTCCAGTTTGGCTATATAAGTGCATCTCTCACAGGTTGTAGTGTTGGGTGGTAGGAGGAGAGGGTTGTCTGTGTACATGAGGCAATTGCTGCATTGCCCCAAGATGCCCAGATTCATCAGGTAGACAGGAGAAATCACTGGGAGCTGACCCTTAGACATGCCTGGATAAGTGGTTATTTATTAAGTACTAAAAACTGCTTTCCACTAGACAAGTGAGGAAAGTTGATTGATGTAGTAATTTGCAGCTTCTGTAGTGCTTACAATGAGTTCTGAACAAGTGCTGAGTTGAAAGAAACAGATTTGAGTGCTGAAACTAGAAAACTGGCTAGTTATAAGAAACAAAAGTAAGCTAGAAGGCTTCCCTCCAACACAGAAGGGCTTGGGGGCTCAGAAGCCTACAAACAGTCTAGACCACTTAATAGGAAAGGCAGGAAACAAGCTTAAATTTTTTTTTTTTTTTTTTGTTCTCTTTCCCAGATGCTCTCTTTGTACACAGTAGGAGTGCCTGAAATCAGAATATGATCTCACAGCACTCAGTTGAGAGAGCAAATGAGATGGGCCCCTGTCTTTCTTCTTTTTTTTTTTATTTACTTTTTGTCTTAATTTTATCCTCACTAAACAACAAAGTGATGTTTAGCGAGCGTAAGAAAATGTCTGCCATTAGTTTTTTGACTATCCAAGGTTCACGGGAGCTTAATATGGCATTTTTTGGATCAGGCATTACCTGTACATTAATATCCTGCTGGAGACTTTCATCCTCCAATCAGGGTGACGAAGTACAGGTCACAAATTTTCTAATGCAACTTAATGAGGGTTTAGTGTCATAAATGTGGATTTGCCTGGAATAATAAGCATGGCACATAATGGGTCATAGCACTGCACTGACAAAACTGAGTGATCCAAGAAAAAAATGAACACACAGTTTTGACCTTTAACTGCAGAAGCAGATGCCAAATGTAACTTGAAGGCAAAGTGTTGTCAAATAATACAACGTCTCATTATATTTTTCTAATTCAACAGTGCTGTTTCTAATGAGACAGTATCATCTCATGGCTCTTCTTCTGGTTTTAGAATGTGGAAAAATATGAGGCAAACTTAGGGGCAGTACAATTGGCAGAAACAATTGTGTATTTCTGTCAGAGGGCAAAACAGATTTTAAAAAATCCTAGACACTCTGTTCTGTCATACATTTGTTTATAAGTGTGACAGAGTGAAGGTGTAAAAGCTTCTAAAGTTGTTTTACCTTCTCACTGTTCTTTGCCAGCCTGTGCTGTCCTAGTTTGATACTTACTCATAACAGCACTCATGAAGGCATAACAAACTACGTTATACTCACGCATACACAAGCACGCGCGCCCACACACACACACACACACACACACACACACACACACACACACACACACACACACGCAAACACATGCAAACACACACATGCACGTACTCACACGCATGCGCGCACACACATGCAAACACACATATATATGCACACACACACACACACACACACACACACACACACACACACACACACACACACACACACACAAGCACAGACATGCACTTGCACGCAAAGAGATGTGTCATGTGGGATATTATGACCCCTGCATTTATTGTCTGATTTGTATACGAGTCAGTTAGTCTGTACTATTTAAAGTCCAGATTCCTCGGATGGCACACCACATCACTAAGGGCTTTTCATCCACAAAAAAGGTTGTCCCACTGTACTCATCCCTCATTAGACTCATTAAAGAATACAACGCCCCATTTGGGATGTACCTCTCAAGACATCTACAACAACTGGAAAGGCAGCAGAAATACCTTACTAAAAGAATCACAGGCCTAAAGCAGATGCCTTATGCTGACCGTCTTAAAAAAACTCCACCTGTACTCTGTTGCATATCGTCTACTCAAGGCCATGTCAAACCCACAGCTGTTGGACATGCTACACTTAAAGAAATTTCAGTCCCTCAGAGACGCATGCTCCAGGGATCTAAACCTTGTCATCACAATGAGCAAAACATGCTGGAAGGATGGGTTCCTGACCCAGAGACTCCCCATACTCTGGAACAGACTGCCCATACATGTCAAGCAGAGCACCTCTTTGGCCCTCTTCAAAAGGAACCTTGATGATTGGATGGGAGATAGGAAATTCACCCCAGGGATCACATCAGTCGCCTGCTAGACAGGGGTCAAGGGAAGTAAATACTGTGGGAAGAAATAGCCAGGGAATTGTTATGGCTAGGCTTGTATAGGCCCTAGGGCCGATAGCCTAGTACCAACCTATGAACCTATGTAACATAGGTGGGTTCACTGTTTTTTCATCTGACTACACATACAGGATCAAGATGTTGCACATGTTACAGGAAAATATATGTAAAGAAGCATACCATCATAAAATTATTTATTTATTTATTCATTGAAATTTGAGTACCGGAAAAGTCCAACTGGATAGGAACCAATTTTCAGAGGAGGCCTAGAGACAAAATGTCATTAAATCCATACAAAAGATAAACACTGCATTACCTAACTCAATGTTTCAGGCTCTGGGGTAATAAACTCTGCATCTCTAGTTGATATGAATGTGCCATAAGTGGTCACTTAGCCTGGATGACACATCCTTTAATTTACAAAGCAGACCCTCGCAGTGCCTCTCATTAACCCAGTTAACATCATACTGTCACCCTGATGGCCAGATGTGTCATTCCAAGATTATGTATGTTTTCAAAATTACTGTCCAATAAGAGAATTTTTTTTAAAGCTTCCTGTATTTCAGCTGTGCGTGTGTGTGTGTGTCTTTCGGCTTTTCCCGGTTAGGGGTCGCCACAGCAGAACTCCGGTCCACTAATGATTGGCAGTTGATTTTTACATACCGGCTTGCCAGGCCTGACGCACAACCTTCAACAAAGGTACGCCCATTCACACATGTCTCCACACAGAAGACGCTCTAACTGAGAATCGAACCGGACAGCATCTTACTGTGAGGCGACAACGCTACCGCAGCACCACCACCACGGGTAATTCTCAGAATTCAGAAAATCTATAGACCATGAAGGAGAAATAACAGAAAATAAAGTAACTGGTAACTTTAAGGATAAACAACAATGCACCAAGGTAACACACAATAGCGTCTTTAATAAAATAAAAATTAATTTAATGACAAGAGAAAACAGATGTAAGCGCTTTCGCAACACTCAGTTGCTTCTTCAGACAAAATGTTGAGACTGCTCATAGCTTAAATACTCATGAAACCAATTAGCATAATTAATGATGTCATACCTAAAGAAGCATTTAAAAACACATACAAAAAAGTGAACATAAGTCAATTTAACATAAATATATAGCATGGACCTCTACCAAGCATATAAAAAATAACATATAAGATTAATTTATAAAAGACAATAAATATTATATGTAAAACTATTTGTGTTTAAGAAGTCTGGCTTTCAAAAAAAGAACCAGAGATGTAGTGCCATTAAGACCTGGATATTTATCTGCGTTAAGTTTCATTATCCATTTTTGTTCACAACCTTCAGTAATGTTTTCTATATCCCCTACTCTCAAATTTTTATGTATCTGTTGTAAAACAAAAAACTGAAAGGAATGTGAAGGATCTGTGTTCATGACATGGTTAGCGAGTGTATTTGTATGTTTTCCTGATATCACGAAGATGCTCTAAAATTCTGTCTTTGAAGGGTCTATTAGCCTTACCAACATAAAAAACAGGACATCTCTTGCAGAAACCATAATAAACATCAGCACTTTTACAGTCAGCATATGTGTATATATACGTGAATATATGTACTTGTACTATAAATATAAGGACATGCACTACATGACCTACATGGGTATGTACCCTGACGTGTGGAGAGAGAATTAAGCTTGTGTGTTTCTCTATTGCAGAGATGTTTGAGTGATTTATTGTTCCTGAAACTAAATTGTGGAATACTTGCAGTGATAGCATTTAAATTAGGTACCTCTTGCAGAAGGTGCCAGTGTTTCTTAACAACATCAATATATTGAAAGCCAGACGTCTTAAACATAAATAGTTTTACATATAATATTTATTGACTTTTATAAATTAATCTTATATGCTATTTTTTATATGCTTGGTAGAGGTCCATGCTATGTATTTATGTTAAATCGACTTATATTCACTTTTTTGTATGTGTTTTTAAATGCTTCTTTAGGTATGACATCATTAATTATGCTAATTGGTTTCAAGAGTATTTAAGCTATGAGCAATCTCAACATTTTGTCTGAAGAAGCAACTGAGTGTTGCGAAAGCGCTTATCTCTGTTTTCTCTTGTCATTAAATTAATTTTATTTTATTAAAGACGCTATTGTGCGTTACCTTGGTGCATTGTTGTTTATCCTTAGCTTTTGATTTTGTGCACTTTGGTTTTACCTACAGCCGTTTTTTGTTTGGCATTAACTGGTAACTTTATTGGTAATTTTTTGGTAACTAAATGGACCACCCAAACTTGATCAACTTTTATTTGTGTTTTCTAAAAATAAGAGAAACATGTTTCATATACTGAACTACAGCTTTCCACTTCCCTATTTTCAAGCTAGAATATTCAATCCATAGCTGTCAGAAGAAAACAGCACACTTCCACACAGGCACACGCACATACACACACACACACACACACACACACACACACACACACACACACACACACACACACACACATACATCACTAAGTTTAAACTATAGACAGCTGTGTTTAATAACTAGTATTTTGATAGATCCCTTGACGCAGAGCTTCAACAGATTATTGTGCAATGCAAAAGTGACTTAAAAAATGAAAGACATAAAGTACAGTATTATTGTATAAGTGGGAGACTGAGAAAATTCTGGAAAACTTTAGGCCTGTTCAATTAACAGTAGTATTAGGGGTAGTTATGGACAGCATCCTCAGGATATGACTAGTTGCTTTCCTACAGGGCAGTATCTTCAGGACAATAACCAACATTGGCTCATGGCCAGAAGGAAGATCCCGTTGTATCTTTTTTTTTGTTTTGTTTTGTTTTTTTTGAGAATTTGACAGGAAGTTCCTGGAAGAAGCAGACTACAAGAACTTCACCAAGACTTAGACTTGATCTAGCATAATTAACTGCTGGAAAAACTGAGGGAGTTGAGGTGGTCGGACTTAACACTTAGAAACCAGACTTCTGCATAATTGAAAAAGTGGGGCAGAGAAGAAATATCAGGAATTATGAAACTGAACACTCGGGTTCTGCATGGGTTGGTCCTGGGTCCAGCCCTCTGTTTGTTGTCAGACATTACTGGGGAAACAGGGAATCTGTAAGCCTTAATATTGAAGGCATAGGGACAGGTGTGGCAGTGCGAGATGGGACGAGAGTATAAGGAAGGATTTGGGAAAGCTGACCAAATAGGCAGAAAGGAGGTAACTGGGGTTAGTGCAAATAAATGTAAAGCACTATAGTAACTGGTGGCTTTGGAACTGTTACAAAAAAGATTAATCCACCAAGACAGAGGGACTCCAAAACGACCAGTTTCTATAAAAAACTTTTATTGTCGACACCGCAAGCGCTTTCACAGACTAAGGTGCTTCTTCAGGTAATGTCTATCAAACTAAAAAACTCAGTTTAAATACCATACACTACCTCCCTTGATTAATCATGTGACATCAAGGCACTCAAATTATTTAAACAAACAGACTCATAAAAGCATATGCATAACACAAGTACAGAAAGCATAATACATTCATAAAAATGCATATGTAGCATATATATATATATATATATATATATATATGTATGTGTATATATATATCTATCTATATATATATATATATATATATATATATATATATATATATATATATATATATTAACAGGCAAAAAACATCTTAGATTCCTAGATTTCAGCTTTGGTTTTATAGGGACCACATCACTGAGTGCCTTGATGTCACATGATTAATCAAGGGAGGTAGCATACGGTATTTAAACTGAGGTTTTAGTTTGATAGACATCACCTGAAGAAGCAGCTTAGTCTGTGAAACAGCTTGTGGTGTCAACAATAAAAGCTTTTTTTTATTGAAACTGGCCGTTTTGGAGTCCCTCTGTCTTGCTGGATTAATTTTTTGGTTTTCTTTACTAGGACTTCTTTACCAGAAAGGGTTGGTATTTGTGTTTGTTCTGTTAAAAAAAAGAGTTGGCTAAGAACCTGTGGGTGTAGATCATACTTAGACTAGACTTCTAGGTATAAAGTGTGAAAGCAATGATGGGAAACATAATTCTGGGGTATACCCTCAGGAGGGGAGATCATAGAAACTAAAAAGTAATGGTTCCATTCTTCCTACCATCAGCCATGGGCCCATCACACCTTATGTATTCTATGCTGCTCTGGTGACCATACAAGGACAAGGATGCCAGGTCACTTGAAACTGTTGAGACAAAAGCCACGAGAAGGATACATGCAATGAAATGAAAGAATAAAGGAGATTAGCGACTTGATATGAGTTCTCATGATTACGTCAGCAAGATGGGACTGTGATTATGTCAGCAAGATGGGACTGTGTCATACTGAACAGAAAAGATGAGAATCGCAGACAGCACATTTTAAAAGACATCTACTCCTGGAATCTGAAATGACTGTAGATGTGTAATGGGCAGACCTCATAGGCCTACTGCCTCCTTTCACCATCTAGTAAGTGTAATGTAATGCTCCGTTTATACTGCCTGTGTGAATAACTTACTCTTTAGTATTACAAATGTACATGTTCCTCCTCCACCATCCTTTATACAACAGAATTAGCTTTTTTATGCATCATTTCAATATAAAAAAATCATGTTTTACTTGTATAATGTAGTTTTCATCAAGGATGAATATTTGCAGCATTTAGAAAATGAAATTAAACATCTGAAGTGTGTAACTACTAAAATGTGTGGATATAGATGTAAACTATAAATATAATAACCATTTTGTGATAAACAAGCCTTATCAGACTTTACAATAGAGTAACTTCTTGACGCATTACTTTGCAGACACATTAGTCTTATGAAAGCAAACATCATCCCTGGATTTTACATGCATAAAATGACATTTTTATAGCAGTCCTTATTTGCTTTCTGAGATCAAAGCAGACCGTAGGCACTTTGTTGAAAACATAACAGAAATGATTGATATGCTGTAGAATATCTGCACCAAAGGCAAATGACCTTTGACCTTTCAACATTTGTTGTAACAGCTTCACCTTTCACTGCAGTAGACAAAATCATCTGACTTTGCAGGGACACTGAAACCAAAATGATAATGACATTAAATCGCTAAGAACCATAACGAGGCCACATCAGAAGTATAAGAGGGTCTCCAGACCACTATTATTTCTCCACGTCTGCAAAGCTTTGCAATTATCCAGACTCTGTTTATTTTATTGCTGGTATCAGAAATGATAACTAATGGTTAGACTGCAGAGTTATAGATGCTCTAGTCTATCCCCCAAATTTACGGTACTAGCTGTGGTTTGCTTAAATTATTGGTATTCATTATGCTCATTTTGTACATAAGACTTGTCAGTCAAATGTTGCTGCTTACTGTATTTTATTTATTTTTTACTTACTGTTTTGCATTGTGAGTCCAGGATGTTAATATTGAGATGCAGGTAATTATAAATGGTGACTGCAGCTCATTATAAAATAAGAATGACATAGAAATTTTTAATTCTCATAAATACTTTTGGTGGACAGTGAAACCACTTGAGATGTTTAAGTGGCACTTCCACCAAAACACAAAGTTATGAGTTTTTGCTTCAGTGAGGTTGGCTTGCAACCATAAGTACATTGCATTGTGCCTGATAATCTCAAAGCCATTTAATTAATTCATGGAGAACAATTCATTTCCCTATTTTAGATACAGAGCCACCTGACTTAAATGCCTGCCTTTAACTTTGTCTACAAATGTATTGTGTACTTGTAGCATTCTGTGTTAAGGTACAAAGACGCAGACATCATAGGAAATGGGTGCTGGCTCAGCTAAAACATATGAAGATGGTGTTGGATGAACTTTCATAGAATATACCCAAGTGCCACAGATAGCCCACTAAATAGTTATAGATCCATGTCTACCTCACTCCACTCATTTCTTTTTTGTTTGTACTAGCCATCCTCAACACCATCTTTTGAACCAAAGTGGGCCAATTGTTCATGCAGTGCATTTCAAGGCCCTACCACCCTCTCTGTAAAGTTGTATTTCTTTCTAAGTCTGTATTGAACAGCCTCCTTACTCTTATTCACTTTTCTCTTTCTATTTCCCATACTGTCTTCCCTAGAGCTATCTTTCCAGACACACTCGTTTTCCTTTGCATTCTTCTCACCAAAGTACATTGCATTATATTAGTTGGCACTGAATCCCAGTTTTTATCTGTCAGCAACCACTCATGATACAAGACATATCTGAGGGCAGATCAAAAGCTCAGTAAATATGTAAGTTGCAATGGGGATGTAAAACATCATTTCTTTTTTACCTACAAAAACACAGGAAACAGCTCTACAAAAGTGAGATATAGAGCCACAGCATTCCATAGCACAGTTCAACATATAAGAGAAACTAATCAGAAACATGATGAAATGTTGCATTCACAATGGGTGATGGGTTTGTGAAACTGTATTAAACAAGATACAAAAACTGCGGTGGTGGTGCTGCGGTAGCGTTGTCGCCTCACAGTTAGACGTTGCCCGTTCGATTCTCACTTAAAGCGTCTACTGTGTGACGACATGCGTGAATGGGCGTTCCTTCGTTGAAGGTTGTGCGTTAGGCCCGGCAAGCCAGCATGTAAAACTCTACTACCAATCATTAGCGGACCGGAGTTCCGCTGTGGCGACCCCTAACCGGGAAAAGCCGAAAGACAAAAAATTAAACAAGATACAAAGTTCCTTCAATAATTTAAAATCTTATTTCTAGCCAGTAAAAAAGGATGAAAAAAAAGCCTTTGGGTAGACAAACACACAACGTTTTACATAAACATAACCATCAGAAATGCCTACATTAGTCACCTGTCACATTGCCTTCTCTGAAGTGTGTCCACCATGGGACTCGCATGCATTCAAAATAGTACTTCAGTGTGTGTGTAGTAATTGGAGGAGGGGTTAGAAATGTTTTGGGCTTTGCAGCCCCTTTACACATGCTCATTTGCCATTATAAGCATATTTTTGTATGGACCTCTAACTCACCATACAAACACATGAACTAGCAGCTTTGACCTACAATTCAAAATACCAGTGAAACCTCACCATGAGACACAAGTTAAAACCTGCTGGTCAGGTGAAGCATAGAAAATTATGATAGATACATATTATAATACTTACATAAATAATATCTTAACAATTAAAAGGCTATAAAAAGATTATATGGCTGTTACATCCTCTGGATTCAAAATTAGGAGTAGTTTGAGCTAGCTACATGGTACAGAGGGATAAATCCCAGAATACAGAGCAGTGACCACTGTTAAAATAGAGCGTTTGGCCTGCAGGAACTGGCATGGGAGAATCGTAGTGAGCATCTGTTGCTGGCTTGTCCTTTCTGGGAGAAGACAGATGTGGCTCACCACATGGATAACACGTAGGGGGATGCACTAATTGTTACACCCTGTGGTGTTCAGGACTAGAAAGCACAAACTGCTGACTGCATTTTCATTGTCATGTTACAGGAAATTCAGAGTACAGAGGCACTCTTCTCTTCAGAGGACAGCCAGTAGAATAGCTTGAAAGAGCTGCCGAGGTGGGCTGCTCCAGCACAGAGAGGTCAGGCTGCCCTGACTCTTGTTGTAGGATGGATGGGCTGATTGAGATTCCTGAGAAAGAATGAATGCGCCATAAGACTTTTGTCTGGTCTGGAGATTTCCTGTCTCCCGTGTTAGTGTAATGAATGGGCCAATTTGGATGAAGGCCTGGGGAGTAAAAAATAAAAATCAGGAGTAGTTGCAGGTGCCATCTTTAGTAGCATTTATTCTTCTCGTAAACTGAGCAATAAAATACAGTTAGACAAACAGTATCATTTAGGCAGTCTGTGGTTTATTTCATATAACTAGCACAGAATAGTGAAACTCCACAACAGAGAGATTTAATTATCCACCCCCAGGCCACCATCAGGCACCCCTCTGTGCCCCCAGGTAGTCCATTCATTCCTCTTATAGGAACAAGAGCCAGACCCATTTGTTCATTGACCAGGACTAGAGGCCTACAACCCATTAATTCCTTGTTCAAAATAAGATCCCAATGACCTCAGTCATTCCCCAAGTAGGTGAGAGTCAAGTATTAGGAAGCAGGCTATCCCATAATTGTGCAGACCCCTCTCTCAAGTACATAAGCCCTCCCTACATGCTGTGTGGATTCATATAACCTAAGAGAGTCCATGCATGTACTCACACACATGGACACACCTCCCAGCATAAGTGCAGCAGGTAGCAGCATTCTACCTTATGCTGCCTCCAATTCATCAACACTCACTGGTGGGGACAGCAATGTAGCAGCATTCTACCTCATGCTGCCTTCAATTCCTCAACACTCCTAGTAGGGGCAGCATGTAGCAGCATTCTGTCTCATGTTGCTTGCAATTCCTCAACACTGCTGGTAGGGGCAGCATGTAGCAGCATTCTCCCTTATGCTGCCTGCAATTCCTCAACACTTCTGGTAAGGTAAGTCAGTCCAGACTGCCTCACTACCCTCACAATGTGCAAGCCAGGCTTATATGGTCTCTCCTGCCTTGGCCATCCTAGGACCCAAGCTACTGTTATATCTTTCGGCTTTTCCCGGTTAGGGGTCGCCACAGCAGAACTCTGGTCTGCTAATGATTGGCAGTAGATTTTTACATACTGAGTTCCCAGCCCTAACGTACAACCTTCAACGAAGGTACGCCCATTCACACGTCTCCACACAGAAGACGCTTTAGCTGAGAATCGAACAGGACAACGTCTTACTGTGAGGCGACAATGCTACTGCAGCACCACCACCGCAGCAGACCTAGGCCCCAAGCTACTAATCTAGCTTATCCTTCTAGCAGCCAAGCCACTTATCAAACTCACGTCATCTAGAGACTAGGCTGGCCTTTATCCCTTTATACTAAAAAGGAAATATTCTTAAGGATTTATTATCAGTATATCTCAAGACATGTTATCAAATGCTTTCCCAGACAATTACCTTCATTCTGATAAGTGAAACAGTTGATATATTCACATCTAAACATTTTACCCATGATACACACCCCTTAGTACCATTATACAAAGTATTTATACAGCTATTATTTCTATACATAAACATATCAGAGAGTAGGCTACTTGTTTAGCATATAGAAGTTTGAATTGTAGCCCAAAGCTGCTGGCACAAGCCTTCGGATAGTGAGTTAGGGACAGTGCAAAAAGTAAATGCACAAGATACTATATTTATAATACTAAATGGACAAATGCAAAGGGGCTACAAAGCCCAAGACCCTCCTCCCCCAGTTACTACACAGACTGGAGTTTTTATCTGATGAAGCTCACAGACTGTGACGATCAAAAGAGCTTGTGAAGTATTAAAATGTGTGCATTCAGTCACTGGAGTCTACAAGTGTTTCTTTTGGTTTTAATACTGTTTTTGTAGATGGATTTTTTTTTTTGGAGTACTGCTCTTTATGTGTGTACACCCACAAAAACTGTGCAGTTCAAAATACAAATAGATATGCTGGCTCTTATTCTATGCAAGTGTTTGTATGGCTTTTAAATAGAGAACAGTAAATGTTGGGAAAAACACTGAATTACAGGTTATTGACAGCTGTAAGCTTTTAACTCTGTGGAAAAGAGCTCAAAAAGTTTATTTACTTTTGAGGGTTTTTTTGTTTTGTTTTGTTTTTTTTAATGGAAAGCAAAGTAATGCATTCCCTAGACCTCCTTACTTCTTTTCATTTCTAGACATACTGTAACTGTGTCCAAAATAGCTACAACATAAAGGTGCTGCTGTTGCTTTTAATAATGTGTAGCAAGACTTCACTCTGAGTTGCTTTTAGAATGAGTGGGTGTGGAGCTCTCAGTACTTTGAGAGTCAAAGCTCTTTAAGCTGTGTCAGAGAGGATTATATAGTGTATCAATAATAGTAACTGCAGAATAAAGCACTGCACCTGGAAATTAAAAAATAGCATTGCACTTCTACAATGATTGCGTCGTTAAGTTTAAAAGTTGTCGAGCAGACACTACCTATGTACTTTGTGCCCTTGAACAAGTGATTTCCCTACATGAAGTCCTATAAAAAGAAGACATACCTTTTAGCATTTTAATTGCAGTGAAAAGGTTACTGTTCATTCTGCACCTGATGTCAACTAGCTTAGCAGTTTAGTGCTGTACAAATGCAAACCAAATGACTTAAGACCTTTACAAGAGAACCATAAAACCAGTATGAGTCCACCGAGACATACAGTCAAAGGTGAGTCTGATGAATATGTATCATTAATAAACAGAACAAAAATTGCTCCAGCATCTGAGTACTCTTAACCAGTGTCATGATGCAGGTTTACCATGTACCAGTCTGGACTGACTGAACTGTCATATCTATAAAAATATATGTCTGCAATGAATCAGCAGCAGTGATTCATTTGTTTTGCAGTGCATTTGTAGCCAGCCGTGCTCCTGTGTTTCTTAGATACTGTTCATAGGTTCATAGGTAGGTACTAGGCTATCGGCGCTAGGGACCATACAAGCCTAGCCAAAAAATGTGCCCTGGCTTTCGCCACCCAAGAAAATTATTTTCCTGTGCCCCTGTCGAGCAGAGACACAGAAGTGATCCCCAGGGTGAATTTCCCATTTCCCATCCAATCATCAAGATTTTTCTTGAAGAGTGCTAATGAGGAGTTCTGTTTGACATAGATAGGTAGTCTGTTCCAGAGTATGGGGAGTCTCTGGGACAGGAATCTATCCCTCCAGCATGCTCTGTTTATTGTGGTGACAAGGTTTAGGTCCCTAGAGCGTGTAGCTCGGAGGGATTGGGATTTCTTTAAGTGGAGCATGTCCAACAGCTCTGGGTTTGACATAGCTTTGTATGTTAGGCAGAGATCGCCCCTGAGTAGGTGATATGCGATGGAGTAAAGCTGTAGTTTTTTTAGATGGTCTGCATAGGGCATCTGTTTGAGGCCAGTAATCCTCTTTGTGAGGTATTTCTGTGGTCTTTCCAGTTGTTGTAGATGTCTTGTGAGGTACATACCAAAAGGGGCATTGTACTCTATAATGGGTTTAATGAGTGATGAGTAGAGGGGAACAATGACCTCTTTTTTTCTGGATGAGAATCTTTTTGTGATTGAGATGAGCCACGTAGAAGGATTTTCTGACCACTGTGGCAATGTGATTATCAAAGGAGAGACTACTGTCCACCTGTGTCCCAAGGTCTCTTATCACATTTTCGGCATTAAGTAGACTACCAGCTATGTGGTAGTTCATGGGTACAGAGTTTTTACCAAAGGAGATGACAATACACTTTTTGGCATTGAGCTTCATTTCCTGAACTGACTGTAGCTAATGTGCAACTGTTTTCAGAAGGTTAGTCACAAATCAGCATCAGAAAGGAAATCAAAGTATATGCATCTAAGAGTTTAAAACGTGATTCAAAAATGCAGAATTGTTTCAGAGAAAACATTGCAGTTTCAGGCATCTGAATTGTGGAAACAGCCAGGATCAATCCATTTTGGACGCTTTCATAACAGTATTACTAAAAACTGCATGAGATGCAACCAGAGATGAATTAACACTAGAACATAGTGATGACCGTACAAAATATCGAAATATTTTTCTATACATTGAAGTACATATCAAAATATATATATAATTGTGTAAATCTGCTGTTAGGATAATGTCATATCACTTTTATCTGTTTCGGTATATTTGCTCATATTTATTCCTCGTGTTATTTTTTTCTTTCCTCTTAAATTGTTGAATGTTTTTGGAATTTTTTACGTAAGTTCTAAATAATTTTGGAAATTGTATGTAAGTCTCTGTTTTTAACCTGGAGCTTTTCTAAAAGGCCTCCACTGAAAATGGGCTTACTCTAGCACTTCCTGGTAATCAAATGTCAGTAAATAAATAAAAAAATAAATAAATATCACAGTTAATGTTACACACATCTGTAATTTAAACTCCAGGAATCAAAATTGAGTCATTTACAAAGAACTGGATTGTGAAAAACATGCATGCATGCACGTTGAACCCAGAATGGCTGAAGGGTCAGAGGTTATAAACAAGGAATTAAAATAATTTTAATTTCATTACTAGATTTAAACTGCAACAATGCAAGCATGAATTCCCAGAAAGGTAAAAGGAACAGAATAAGATAGCAGTGAATATAATGAAGGAAAGAACTGAAAAAAGTAAAATGAGACAAAGGTGGTAACCTGATAGCTGGAAGGTAAAAGGCAAGACACTTTACACCATCAGTTACCTGAGAGGTCTGAGCTTACTTTTCTGAGAGGTCTTTTTCTATTCTTCCTCTTGCATACCTCCCACAGCTTTCAAATCTCTCCCACCACCCCACTGACTCATTTCTTACCCCATCAGCCATCCGGACTTTGGCATCTAGTATCAATCTGTGGGAGAGGTCTCCTCATCTTGTAAGGGAATACCTCATGGCAAGCCTCAATATGTTGTCTACACTGGATGAATGAGAACTGAGTACTTGGTGGGTTGTCATTTATGAGATTCTTGAGATTTTGCATAGGAGACCAAGCCCCCCTCCAGTGACTGCAGTGCCTACCATGCTATGTACACATGAGTATGCCATGGAGCTACAGTGCATGTATGCAGTTCTGCAAATGTGCACATGGAGCTACAGTACATGTATTCAGTTTTGCAGATGTGCACATGGACCTACAGTGGATGTATGAAGTTCTGAAAATGTAAACATGGAGCTACAGTGCATGTGCACACTTCTGCAGTCAATGCACATGGAGCTACAGTGCTTGTACACACTTCTGCAGACAATGCACATGGAGCTAGAGTGCATGTGCACACTTCTGCAGACAATGCATGTGGAGTCACAGTGCATTTCCTGCATGACGTACTATAAAAATACCTATAAACATATGAACCTGTAAGCCTTTATCCCAAAAGCAAGGTGTTGCCTTTATCCTCAGTGTAAGGTGTTGCCTTTATCCCCAGTGTAAAGTGTTGCCTTATTTCCAGTGTAAGGTGCTGCCTTTATCCCCAGCGTAAGGTATTCCTTTTATCCCCATTGTAAGGTGCTGCCTTTATTCCCAGTCTAAGGTGTTGCCTTTAACCCCAGTGTAAGGTGTTGCCTTTATTCCCAGTGTAAGGTGTTGCCTTTATCCCCAGTGTAAAGTGTTGCCTTTATTCCCAGCATAAGGTGTTGCCTTTATCCCCAGTGTAAAGTATTGCTTTTATCCCTACTGTAAGGTGTTGCCTTTATCTCCAGTGTAAGGTGCTCCCTTTATCCCCAGTGTAAAGTATTGCCTTATTCTCAGTGTAAGGTGCTGCCTTTATCCCCAGTGTAAAGTGTTGCCTTTATTCCCAGCGTAAGGTGTTGCCTTTATCCCCAGTGCAAAGTTTTGCTTTTATCCCCAGTGTAAGGTGTTGCCTTTATTCCCAGTGTAAGGTGTTGCCTTTATCCCAAGTGTAAAGTGTTGCTTTTATCCCCAGTGTAAAGTGTAGCCTTTATCCCCAGTGTAAGGTGTTGCCTTTATTCCCAGCGTAAGGTGTTGCCTTTATCCCCAGTGTAAGGTGTTGCCTTTATCCCCAGTGTAAGGTGCTGCCTTTATCCCCAGTGTAAGGTGCTGCGTTTATCCCCAGTGTAAAAGTGTAGCCTTTATTCCCAGCGTAAGGTGTTGCCTTTATCCCCAGTGTAAGGTGTTGCCTTTATCTCCAGTGTAAGGTTTTGCCTTTATTCTCAGCATAAGGTGTTGTCTTTATCACCAGTGTAAGGTGTTGCTTTTATCCCCAGTGTAAAGTGTAGCCTTTATCCCAAGTGTAAGGTGTTGCCTTTATTCCCAGTGTAGGGTGTTGCATTTATTCCCAGTGTAGAGTGCTGCCTTTAACCCCAGTGTAAGGTGTTTCCTTTATCCCCAGTGTAAGGTGTTGCCTTTATTCCCAGCATAAGGTGTTGCCTTTATCCCCAGTGTAAGGTATTGCCTTTACTCCCAGTGTAGGGTGTTGCCTTTATCCCCAGTGTAAGGTGTTGCCTTTATCCCCAGTGTAGGTGTTGGCTTTATTCCCAGTGTAGTGTGTTGCCTTTATTCCCAGTGTAGGGTGTTGCCTTTATTCCCAGTGTAGGGTGTTGCTTTTATCCCCAGTGTAAAGTGTAGCCTTTATCCCCAGTGTAAGGTGTTGCCTTTATTCCCAGTGTAGGGTGTTGCCTTTATCCCCAGTGTAAGGTGTTGCTTTTATCCCCAGTGTAAAGTGTAGCCTTTATCCCCAGTGTAAGGTGTTGCCTTTATCCCCATGTAAAGTGTTGGCATTTTTCCCAGCATAAGGTGTTGCCTTTATCCCCAGTGTAAAGTATTGCCTTTATTCTCAGCGTAAGGTGTTGCCTTTATCCCCAGTGTAAGGTGTTGCTTTTAACCCCAGCATAAAGTGTAGCCTTTATCCCCAGTGTAAGGTGTTGCCTTTATTACCAGCGTAAGGTGTTGCATTTATCCCCAGTGTAAGGTATTGCCTTTATTGCCAGTGAAAGGTGTTGCCTTTATCCCCAGTGTAAGGTGTTGCCTTTATCCCCAGTGTAGGTTGTTGACTTTATTCCCAGTGTAGGGTGTTCCTTTTATCCCCAGTGTAAGATGTTGCCTTTATTCCCAGTGTAAGGTGTTGCCTTTATTCCCAGTGTAAAGTGTTGCCTTTATTCTCAGCGTAAGGTGTTGCCTTTATCCCCAGTGTAAGGTGTTGCTTTTATCCCCAGTGTAAAGTGTAGCCTTTATCCCCAGTATAAGGTGTTGCCTTTATTCCCAGCGTAAGGTGTTGTCTTTATCCCCAGTGTAAGGTATTGCCTTTATTCCCAGTGTAAGGTGTTACCTTTATCTCCAGTGTAAGGTGTTGCCTTTATCCCCAGTGTAGGGTGTTGCCTTTATTCCCAGTGTAGGGTGTTGCTTTTATCCCCAGTGTAAGGTGTTGCCTTTATTCCCAGTGTAAGGTGTTGCCTTTATCCCCAGTATAAGGTGTTGCCTTTATTCCCAGTGTAGGGTGTTGCCTTTATCCCCAGTGTAAGGTATTGCCTTTATCCCCAGTGTAGGGTGTTGTCTTTATCCCCAGTGTAGGTGTTGCCTTTATTCCCAGTGTAGGGTATTGCCTTCATTCCCAGTGTAGGGTGTTGCCTTATTCCCAGTGTAATGTGTTGCCTTTATTCCCAGTGTTGGGTGTTGCCTTTATCCCCAGTGTAAGGTGTTACTTTTATCCCCAGTGTAAAGTGTAGCCTTTATCCCCAGTGTAAGGTGTTGCCTTTATTCCCAGCGTAAGGTGTTGCCTTTATCCCCAGTGTAAAGTGTTGCCTTTATTCCCAGTGTAGGGTGTTGCCTTTATCCCCAGTGTAAAGTGTAGCCTTTATCCCCAGTGTAAGGTGTTGCCTTTATTCCCAGCATAAGCTGTTGCCTTTATCCCCAGTGTAAGGCGTTGCCTTTATTCCCAGTGTAAGGTGTTGCCTTTATTCCCAATGTAAGGTGTTGCCTTTATCCCCAGTGTAAGGTATTGCCTTTATTCCCAGTGTAAGGTGTTACCTTTATCTCCAGTGTAAGGTGTTGCCTTTATCCCCAGTGTAGGGTGTTGCCTTTATTCCCAGTGTAGGGTGTTGCTTTTATCCCCAGTGTAAGGTGTTGCCTTTATTCCCAGTGTAAGGTGTTGCCTTTATCCCCAGTGTAAGGTGTTGCCTTTATTCCCAGTGTAAGGTATTGCCTTTATCCCCAGTGTAGGGTGTTGTCTTTATCCCCAGTGTAGGTGTTGCCTTTATCCCCAGTGTAGGTGTTGCCTTTATTCCCAGTGTAGGGTGTTGCCTTCATTCCCAGTGTAGCGTGTTGCCTTATTCCCAGTGTAATGTGTTGCCTTTATTCCCAGTGTTGGGTGTTGCCTTTATCCCCAGTGTAAGGTGTTGCTTTTATCCCCAGTGTAAAGTGTAGCCTTTATCCCCAGTGTAGCCTTTATCCCCAGTGTAAGGTGTTGCTTTTATTCCCAGCGTAAGGTGTTGCCTTTATCCCCAGTGTAAGGTGTTGCTTTTATTCCCAGTGTAAGGTATTGCCTTTATTCCCAGTGTAAGGTGTTGCTTTTATTCCCAATGTAAGGTGTTGCCTTTTTCCCCAGTGTAAGGTGTTGCCTTTATTCACAGTGTAAGGTATTGCCTTTATTCCCAGTGTAGGGTGTTGCCTTTATCCTCAGTTTAAGGTGTTGCTTTTATCCCCAGTGTAGGGTGTTGCCTTTATCCCCAGTGTAGGGTGTTGCCTTTATCCCCAGTGTATGGTGTTGCCTTTATTCCCAGTGTAGGGTGTTGCCTTTATTCCCAGTGTAGGGTGCTGCCTTTATCCCCAGTGTAAGGTGTTACCTTTATTCCCAGCGTAAGGTGTTGCCTTTATTCCCAGTGTAGGGTGTTGCCTTTATCCCCAGTGTAAGGTGTTGCCTTTATTCACAGCGTAAGGTATTGCCTTTATCCCCAGTGTAGGGTGTTGCCTTTATCCTCAGTTTAAGGTGTTGCTTTTATCCCCAGTGTAGGGTGTTGCCTTTATTCCCAGTGTAGGGTGTTGCCTTTATTCGCAGCGTAAGGTGTTGCCTTTATCCCCAGCGTAGGGTGTTGCCTTTATTCCCAGTGTAGGGTGTTGCCTTTATTCCCAGTGTAGGGTGTTGCCTTTATTCACAGCATAAGGTGTTGCCTTTATCCCCAGCGTAGGGTGTTGCCTTTATTCCCAGTGTAGGGTGTTGCCTTTATTCCCAGTGTAGGGTGTTGCCTTTATCCCCAGTGTAAGGTGTTGCCTTTATTCACAGCGTAAGGTATTGCCTTTATCCCCAGTGTAGGGTGTTGCCTTTATCCTCAGTTTAAGGTGTTGCTTTTATCCCCAGTGTAGGGTGTTGCCTTTATCCCCAGTGTAAGGTGTTACCTTTATTCCCAGCGTAAGGTGTTGCCTTTATCCCCAGTGTAAGGTGTTGCTTTTATTCCCAGTGTAAGGTATTGCCTTTATTCCCAGTGTAAGGTGTTGCCTTTATTCCCAATGTAAGGTGTTGCCTTTTTCCCCAGTGTAAGGTGTTGCCTTTATTCACAGCGTAAGGTATTGCCTTTATCCCCAGTGTAGGGTGTTGCCTTTATCCTCAGTTTAAGGTGTTGCTTTTATCCCCAGTGTAGGGTGTTGCCTTTATTCCCAGTGTAGGGTGTTGCCTTTATTCCCAGTGTAGGGTGTTGCCTTTATCCCCAGTGTAAGGTGTTGCCTTTATTCACAGCGTAAGGTATTGCCTTTATCCCCAGTGTAGGGTGTTGCCTTTATCCTCAGTTTAAGGTGTTGCTTTTATCCCCAGTGTAGGGTGTTGCCTTTATTCCCAGTGTAGGGTGTTGCCTTTATTCGCAGCGTAAGGTGTTGCCTTTATCCCCAGCATAGGGTGTTGCCTTTATTCCCAGTGTAGGGTGTTGCCTTTATTCCCAGTGTAGGGTGTTGCCTTTATCCCCAGTGTAGGGTGTTGCCTTTATCCTCAGTTTAAGGTGTTGCTTTTATCCCCAGTGTAGGGTGTTGCCTTTATTCCCAGTGTAGGGTCTTGCCTTTATTCCCAGTGTAGGGTGTTGCCTTTATCCCCAGTGTAAGGTGTTGCCTTTATTCACAGCGTAAGGTATTGCCTTTATCCCCAGTGTAGGGTGTTGCCTTTATCCTCAGTTTAAGGTGTTGCTTTTATCCCCAGTGTAGGGTGTTGCCTTTATTCCCAGTGTAGGGTGTTGCCTTTATTCACATCGTAAGGTGTTGCCTTTATCCCCAGCGTAGGGTGTTGCCTTTATTCCCAGTGTAGGGTGTTGCCTTTATTCCCAGTGTAGGGTGTTGCCTTTATTCACAGCGTAAGGTGTTTCCTTTATCCCCAGTGTAGGGTGTTGCATACTATTATTGTACTCTTCTTCAGGCTTATAATGGGCAAGATGTAACTGTGTTGATCTCAACTCTCAGATGTTTATCCCCCGACCTCACTTTCAAATAGAAAAATTACTGCTGGTGAATGGTCTTTTTCTGTGCTGGCAATGACTCAACATGTGTGGGTTTTCTCCTTTCACCACTGTTGTACAGTTTGTATAATTAGTATATTTAAGTAAAAGCTGTGTGAGGTGTGAATCTTCCCCACATAGGGGTAGTGCAGGGTGGATCTGCCCTCCAGCAAAAAAACAAAACAAAAAAAAACAAAAAACAAGACCCAATGAGATGTAGCTTTTACTTGTTTGTGATTTTGACCTCAGTAAAACAGAGAAGCACTGCAAGCTGTACACTATGTCACCATGAGATGTTAGTCCTGTGCAGTCTGTTTCCTTGCCCCGAAGATAAGTGAGCTGGCATTCACAGTTCAGTCCCACCTTCCCCTGGACTGCTCTTTAAATCCAGGTCACCAGGCTCATGGCCATGGCTTTGTCCTTCTATGTAACTCAGCCATGCCTGAATGTGTAAGGGTTAGCCATGGATAGCAGCACTGAGAACACCACATGCCTCCCTCCATGGTGGAGACTTGGAGAGAAAAATATCAGCCACTGCTTTTTGATGGTATGGTTTATTTCTTTATTTTCATTTCTGAGACAGGATAGTCCAGCTGAGCCAGAAGAACATTTTAGCAGACTTTCAGGAGGGAAAAGCACTGACATTTATGTACATTATGGCTTGCAGTACAAACATAACAGAAATAAGCTACATTTCAATTTCAACATGAGATACGCTATTACTGTGTAAATATAGTACATAGGCAATAAAATAAATTAGATACCAATATCAAAACAGAGACATGCTATTATAGTTTAAATATAAAATACATTTCAAATGTTGAAGGCATGCATCGTGGAATAATAGAAAAGCTGATGTGTATATTGTTATGAACCTATGGAATGGTAGGAGATAGGGAGAAATTATATTTAATGAAACATTTAGTTGTAAGGAGGGATAAATAATTATTTGGGAGAAGGTGTTAGGTGAGAAGGAGAAGCGCAAGATCAGATAGTAGGAAAGCTAGAACTACGAGAACAGTGCAGTTATTGCCAAGTTTTGTTACACCTAGAGATTCAAATAGTACTAGGTGTTGTTTTTGCTGTGTCTTGAAAATGTTGACAATAGGCTGAGCTCTTAGCTCAGGAGGAATTGAATTCTAGAGTTTAGCAGTACAGACAGAGTAGAGAGTCACCAGGGTAATTGTTTGATTTGGGGATAATTACTTGGTTTAGATGGTAGGATCATAATTGTCTATGTGGATTATATTTAGGATTAAATGAGCAATAGATGAGCTGTTATCTGGTTTGCAAAACATGTTGGCTGCAATCTTTAATTCAGCAAAAGTTAATATGCAATGTAGCTCTAGTCATTTGATTTTTTGAAGTGCTGTACATTGATGAGTTTTGTTGGTAACATTAGCAGCAAATGAAGCTGTTTTATTATATTTGTTGTAGTAAATGAAGCTAGGATTTTTATATGCTTGTTAATATTGTCAATATTATTAGCGCTGCAAGAGACAATCATTATGGGTCAGGGTACACACACTGTCACCAATGTCACTTGTGTACCTAATACTACTGAGGCCAAAATTAGGAGGAAAATAAGTGCCTGCCTTACTGTTGGAGGCTGAATCACAGGTCCATATATAACAATAATGGACTGATGTATCTTAGGACTAGGGTCACAAGAACCAGATACCTCTTCCTTATCTGGGCAGTAAACCTACAGCAGAGTCAATGCTGAGTCTGTTGTCAAAGCTCAGTCTATTGTTCCTGATTAGAGGTGACCAGTGACTAGTGTTATGAAGGTACTGTGACTGCGTCTGGAGGTAGGTGAAGCAAAAACAGACAAATTTACCCCTCCAAAAAAGAAGACAAACAGAGGGAGATAGCATAGATAGTACAACAAACCATTGCTAATGCAAAGCATTGACTAAGTGGGATGAAAATTATTTAGTGTGCATGGACAGAGAGGACAGAATAATAGCAAAATATGGCACAATACCACCATAAAGAAATAGATGAAGGGTACTGATCCAATTGTAGACAATCAGAAAGTAGAAGCAGACCTGTTAACAGCAAAAAAATGAGCAAATGAGCTCAATATATTAGTCAGATTAAAGGTATAGAGAACAGTCTGTACAGCTACACTTTCCATCAAGGAGATTAGATAGCAGACTAGGGTACTAATGACATGGCAGAGGAAAAATGATACCACTATGTCCTTCAGAACATGGATGAGTCGTATTACTTCAGAACAGGAATGAGAAGTCAATCCCACACTAGAAAAGCCATTGAAGTGAGAACATGGTCTGCGGATTTTTCTTGCTTCTGTTAAAGTACTTTTTTGTTATATTTTGGTGCTGTTTTTACTTTTGCTGGATTTATTTTCAGTCACTCACTTGCTCCATCCATGCAACCTCTTTTTTGTAGTGCGTTTTTATATATATACATATATAATACATGTATATATACACATACATACATATATAATACATGTATATACATACATACATACATACGTACATACATACATAATACATGTATATACATACATACTTATATAATACACGCATATACATATATATGTATGTATGTATACATGTATGTAATGCATGTATATACATAACATACATATATAATACATGTATATACATACATACATACATATATAATACATGTATATACATACATACATACATACATAATACATGTATATACATACATACTTATATAATACACGCATATGCATATATATGTATGTATGTATGCATGTATGTAATACATGTATATACATAACATACATATATAATACATGTATATACATACATACATACATATATAATACATGTATATACATACATACATACATACATACATATATAATACATGTATATACATACATACATACATACATAATACATGTATATACATGCATACTTATATAATACACGCATATACATATATATGTATGTATGTATGCATGTATGTAATACATGTATATACATAACATACATATATAATACATATATATACATACATACATACATATATAATACATGTATATACATACATACATACATATATAATACATGTATATACATACATACATATATAATACAGGTATATACACGCATACATACATACACATATATGTATATACATAAATGCATATACATGTACATATGATAAATAATTCAAAACTAGTTTAGCTGAAAAGCAAATGACAGAACTGGTAATTCTGAAATGTTGTAAAGCTGAATTCAGCTTAACTGCAAAAGACAGATACCTGCACGAAGAAGTACCTCCATAAATACAAATAAAATGTTTCATCAGGAGATCAAGCCCCCCCCCCCCCCCCACACACCAGTACTATCTGATACCTAAATATTCTAAC
This sequence comes from Protopterus annectens, assembly GCF_019279795.1. Taxonomy (NCBI): domain Eukaryota; kingdom Metazoa; phylum Chordata; order Ceratodontiformes; family Protopteridae; genus Protopterus; species Protopterus annectens. The sequence continues at coordinate 691,573,834 of NC_056734.1, read as the reverse complement.
TTTAAAGTTATGCAGTCCTAGGGGGAAAAGGTATTTCCCTCTCAGGCTGACCAGTGATGTGCGGGAACAGCCCTCCCAACATAGGATGAAGGGGGGACCCCTTGAAAAGATACATAACACTTTCTTGTTCACTCTGTATTTACACACACACACACACACACACTATATATATATATATATATATATATATATATATATATATTTGACAGAAATCCTTTTTCACAACAAATATACCTAGGTTCATAACAATGTACACACCAGCTTTCCTCTTATTCCACAATGCATGCCTTCAACATTTGTTTTTTGCAGGCGGAAAACCCCACTGCACCCCCACATCCTCTTACTTACATATACTAACTCCATGGTCGCATAGCTGCAGAGAAAAGAAAAAAACACCACACTAGGTGAATGTGTGTCGGAGCAAAACCACAACCATTTATAGATCTGTGGGTTCAGCATCTTACTGACCATTGCACTCCACACATACTCTTCCAGACTCATTTCCCTAATAACTCCTGTGATAAGAAATTACATTATCAAATACATTCTGTAGACTTCTACTCTTTTCTGTCAAATGAGCTTTCAGTCAAATGAATTTTCAAACAGATTCAACCATTTTGGTTTCAGTCAAATGAGCATGCAGTTATATGGCATAGACTCAAACTGTCCCCTACATAAAACTGTTTTTTTTTTTTTTTTTTTTTTTTTTGCTATCGTGTGATCCGACTTTTAGTATTCAATGTTTTATAAGACAATCATATATATAGCTGTCTGTCATTCAGTCTCATTCAAGTGGCAGGTTCACTGAACTGCAGCTCTGGTAAAGGATACCATCAGAATTCAGCCTGTCAGACCTAGACAACAAGTGTTAACTTGTGTCCTATAAGGGGGGGTGGGCATGTCTATTAGTGAGAATCGCCTAAGCTGTGTATGATACCAGGTTTGACCCTTTTCTTTCTTTAGCTTCTGTTATTCTAATCAGTAACTTGATGTAAAGCTGAATTCATCCAATTCATTGAAGATTTGGTTTGTCAAATGTCTGTGGTGTCTACATGAATAGTTTATGGTTAAAAGGGTTGAATTATACTATAGTCAAGTTGCTGTTTTTTTTTTTGTTTTTTTTTTTTACTTTTTTTTTGACTAAATCAACATTCATAATGAGCCTGTTTGGTCATGGTTATGTAACCGTGGAGCTGGTATATATAAGTTACAGGGATGTGGGGGCAGACCCCTCACAAATATGTCCAAGCATTTTTTTTTTTAAGTGGTATGTTTATGTTTTTAGCTGGTTAGCTTTTATGCTTTATTTTTGTACTGAGCTCTTTTTTTATGTTTAGTTGTGTGATGTGATTGTTTTGTTTACATTCATGAGTGCTTACATTCATGGTAAAAGGTTGCTGACATCAGTACTTTTAGGTCAAATAGGTTGACATAATTCTCCTAGGTCATTTTAGTAGTGAAACATCATGATGAATCCCTGGCCACAATCTTGTGCAATGACTGTAACAGTAAACCCTAATATAAAGAAGAAATGAAACCAGCACATACACATCCCTTTTATGCTCACACCTGGCATACAGTTATGCTATCACCAGCTAAAGGAGCCCTGGAAGCTTAAACCAAGGAGGAGGAGGAGGGTGTAAAGTAACAATGATTCTGTCAGTAAATGTATTCATCCAGTATGCTGCAAACATTAAATGCCTCCTAAGTAAATGAATTATCTGTAGATAATTTTATTTTATTTATTTTATTTTACATTTGTTGACCGGGCTAGTCTAGCTGGATACATGGCCATTTTCAGTAGAGGCCCGGAGAGAAAAGCTCCATGAAAAGACAGTAATATAGAACACTTGTTATACAAAAGGAAATATTTTACAATTGGAAAGTAGTATATAACTATTTCATTAGTAAAAAGCTTAGTGTAATTATAATAAAACCAAACATATTTATAAAAAAAAATTGTTTACCTGGTAATGAAACCTACCTTTAAACTTGCTGTATTTCAACTGGCAAAAGCATCATTGACACTCAGCATGCGCAGCATAACCGTAGTTTTAGTTTTAATTAAACAAGTACACTGTTTGTTTGTCACTACCTTCTTAGCTGAAAATACATGTAGCTATTAATTGACGAATATTTGCATTAAAGAAGCATCCACCCAAAATAAGATTCCCAAAACATATTCATCCACTACTTTGCCTACTTGATTGATTATATGCTGAGGAGTCGCACTGTATGAACCAGGTTCACTAGACTGGAAATGTGACAAGTCACCAACACAGTGATTGTTCCTGCAGAGTGGTGTTCTATATCTGACACTGTCTAATCAGTTAAGAATGATGTTCTGTCCATTGCACTGTTGGTCAAGGTACAGCTGTGCTTCTCCTGTAAATCACTATCGTCTGCTCATTTATATGTTTCAGAGAAGGCAGCAAAGCCCAGACATACGCATTATAAAACCTAGTTCTAGTCAAAGAACAGAGATTCACTTGCTGGAAACAGCATTAAATTCCAAATTCCAGCTGTCTTTAAGACTTACGCCATCGTATATTATAGCAATAACCCACATCTGGGTGTGGGTAATGCTGGATTTACCCACAGTTGGTGTGGTTTGGTCATGGGGGCAAAGCCTGAGTGACCAAACAAAGACAATCGTGGGTAAATCCAGCATTGCCCACATCCAGACGTGGAGTTATTATATCTAATGACATTATTTAAGAAAAAAATACTTACTTTTCTTAAATAATGTCCTTGTATAATGGTTCTGTACTGTCCTTCCGCAGCTCATAGCGATCCTGTTGCTTTTTTTGATGTACTGCGCATGCCTATGGGACTTGCATCTCCATGCATACCCAGTACATCAGTGCTTTGGAAAGGAAGCAACGCAGATAAAATCTCCGTTGCTCCGTTTTTCTTTCTTTTTTTTTTATTTATTTATTTTATTTTTTTTAATTAAAAATAATAGTTTGGGGAAATTTAGGGGTAGGAAAGCTGCAGTCCTGAATCCACACATATGAGAAAGACAGCTTGAAGAAAATACAAGGGAAATCAGGTACGTGTATTTAATTTTATATAACGTACCTGATTTTCCTTGTATTTTCTTCAGACTGTCTTTCTCGTATGTGCGGAGTCAGGACTACAGCTTTATTTATTTTTTTTTAATAGAAAAAATTAAAACTTGGACAATATACCAACAGAAAAAAAGTCCGGGCAACCGGACCTTTTCCATTGATATATTGTCGGATTTACAACGGGCACCCTGGTTGAGCTGGCCAATCAGCGTGCAGCTTTTTGGAATACTAATGACCAGTCATTGTATAATAAACATTTCCATTGATAATATCAGAGCAAAATCCAAAATGTAATTTCTCTCTTAGCATTAATATAACAATAGTACAGCACAATTAAGTGACTACTTTAGTCTTATTTTGGGTGAATGCTTCTTTAATGCAAATATACGACAATTAATAGATACATGTATTTTCAGCTGAGAAGGTAGTGACAAACAAACAGTGTACTTCTGTTTTATACTGTTGTGCCATTATTAAAAACATTAACGTGGTTATTTTTAAATGTGGTATGTGTGACAATGTGCAGCATTCTTTAGTCTCAGTCATGAAACTACACACATTGTATAGCAGATGTTCTACAGGTGTCGTTCAGCTTCGATACAGTATGGTAGTTCACAGTAGAAGTATGATGTATGTTATACTGATTCAGAGGAACATGGCAAATGGCAAAATCATTAGACAGTACAGCTAGCTTTCATGTGATTTCCATCAGTGTGGCTTTAGGGATAATAAAACAACAACACTGACATAAAGGACACTTAATTAGTGGCAATGGAGAAGTGCAGTGGGCAGGACAGAACAAGACAGGCTATTTATAGCTGAGGTGCAAAAAGCGGTGGTCTCCCTGAATAACCCTAAAATTTCTTATGTTGTCTGTTTAACTCACATGAAGAGGTGGTCCCTTTGAGCATCCTCTGAGTCCTCTGTTGTCTAGGTAAATCAGAGAAATGTGCCAAGTTACAGGCAGGAAGAATCAGAAATCCACAGGACGTCTCTTGTTTATGGCTTATTCTTTATATTTTGTAATTAGTCAGTAGCTGAAGTTCTTTTATTGCTGTTGTATTTTTGAAGGTGCAACTAACACTAGGTAAGACTTCAATCCAAATTGTAGCTTGCTACAGATCCCCACCATGCCCCAAAATTCTCACTATACCTTTCTAAACATACTGGAAAATATTAAGATAGAACCAAACACCCTAATACTGGGTAATTTTAACTACCTGCCATTAACTGGGAAAACTACTAATGTACCAACACTTTTGCCCAACGCTTCTTGGAATTCATAAATTCCAATGCCCTGGATCAACTAATCCTTAGTCCCACCAGGGGCTCCAATATCCTAGACCTGGTCATTACCAACATGGGAAATCGATGCTCCATACCTATGGTCACCCCCTCATTGGTCAGGTCTGACCATAAGCTAATTACCCTGGACATCCACATCCCACCCCCACCCCCCAGTAAGGAAACCTCTGTAAAAAACTTCTCCAAAGCCAACTTCATGCTACTCAAGTCAGAAGTGACAAACTTCATGACACCCAAGCAGATGGGAACTGAAAGTTTGACTGCTAAATGCTACACTAAGGCACTGAACGAGCACATCCACTCATGCATGAATTGTGCCAACTCCAATAGAACCAAGATGCTCTCCTCCAAAAAAAGGAAGCCAATCTGGTGGTCTCTTGCCATAAACAAACTTTACAACAAAAGGAAGAAACTGTTGCAGAAAAGAGGAAAATCCCAGGATGCAAAAAACTCCCTTACCAGCCTCAGTAAGAAGCTGAGATCCTTCATAAAATCCTCCAAAGCTAGTTATGAAAATAAAATTGCCAAAGATTCCAAAGACAACCACAAGGCATTCTATAGCTATGACAAGAATCTAAATGGCAATGCTAAGATCTGCTCTGAGCTACAACAGAATGGCATTAAATATACTGATCCCAAGGATACTGCCAATATCCTGGCAGATCGATTCAGTGCAAAATTCACCCCCCTCTCACCCCCTAAAGGGCCCATCTCAATACTGAAAAATTGCCAAATTCTGGTAATAATGGCCACACAGGTAAAAAACGCACTTTCCAAAGCTAAGAATACAGCATCCATGGGGCCAGACAACATCCCAGGCTGTGCACTACATGAACTACAAAATGAACTGGCACCTCTCCTAAGTGTCATGTTTAATCATAGCCTCACCTCAGGCTTCACGCCCACTGAGTGGCACAAAGCTTCAGTTATCCCACTCCACAAGGGGGGATCCACCTTGGATCCCAGGAACTACCGCCCCATCAGTCTGACGAGCCTGATCTGCAAGGCCATGGAACGTATTATCATGGAACTTATAAACAAAGACATTGGCTACCTTCAAACACTGGACCCCACGCAGTTTGGGTTCATGAAGGACTTATCTTGTCTCCTGAACCTGATTGACTTCTTCGAATCAGTCTCCAGAGCTGTAGACAAGGGTAAGGTGGTCCACACAGCCTATCTGGACCTTGCCAAGGCCTTTGACACCATCCCCCACTCTGGAATCATAGATAAACTTAAAAGCTGGGCATTAATCCCTACATCACTCGATGGGTTGCCAACTGGCTTACTGACAGAACCCACACTGTAAAAGTAGCTGACTCCAAATCCAGCTCCAGACAAGTGACAAGTGGAGTACCTCACGGTTCAGTCCTGGGACCGCTCTTGTTTGGCATCTACTTCTCTGAAGTACAGGCCAACACTAAGGTACTCTGGCTAACAAAGTTTGCAAATGAGTGCAAACTGGGAGCCATTATTGAATCCCCAAATGATGTGAATATTCTACAAAAGGGCCTTACAGAAACAGATGCTTGGTGCCAGAGCCATGGGCTCAAGCTCAATGCCAAGAAATGTATAGTTATCCCCTTTGGGAAAAACATGTACCTGTGAATTACCACATAGGTGGCAGTACACTAAACACCGAAAGTGTGATAAGGGACTTAGGGACACAGGTGGACAGTGGTCTCACCTTCGATAAACACATTGCCACAACAGTCAGGAAATCCTTCTATGTGGCACACCTCATCACTAAGGGCTTTTCATCCAGAAAAAAGGAGGTCATTGTCCCACTGTACTCATCCCTCATTCGACCCATTATAGAATACAACACCCCGTTTGGTATGTACCTTTCGAGACATCTGCAACAACTGGAAAGGCCACAGAAATACCTCACTAAAAGAATCACAGGCCTAAAGCAGATGCCCTATGCTGACCATCTAAAAAACTCCACCTATACTCTGTTGCATATCGTCTACTCAGAGGCAATCTCTGATTAACATACAAGGCCATAGGTTCATAGGTTCATAGGTTCATACTAGGCTATCTGCCCTAGGGCATTTATAAGCCTAGCCAGAGTATGTTTGGCTTTTGCCACCCATTTTAAATTAATTTTGCTATGCCCTTTTTCGAGGTTAGTATACTGTGCCTCTGTCTAACAGTGACACAGAAGTGATACCTGGGGTAAACCTACGATCTCCCATCCACTCATCAAGATTCCTCTTGAAGAGAGTCAATGAGGGACTCTGCCTAACCTGGACTGGGATTTTATTCCAGAGTGAAGGGAGCCTCTGGGTTATGAATCTGTCTCTCCGGCATGTCCTATTTATTTCAGTGCTGAGGTTCAAGTCTGTCAAGCGTGTAGCTCGATGGGATTTGGATTTTTTGAGGTGCAGCATGTCCCTTAATTCCAGGTTGGACATGGCTTTATACGTCAGGCACAGATCGCCTCTGAGCAGGCGGTATGCCACTGAGTAGAGCTGGAGTTTCTTTAATCGGGCAGCATATGGCATCTGTTTGAGCCCTTTGATCCTCTTGGTGAGGTACTTTTGGGGTCTTTCCAGTTGCTGCAGGTGTTTGGTAAGGTACATCCCAAAAGGGGCATTGTACTCAATTATGAGCCTGATGAGGGATGAGTAAAGAGGCATGATGACCTCCCCTAATCTAGATGTGAATCCCTTCCTGATTAGGTGGGCTATATAAAATGTTTTTCTGACCACTTTGGCCATGTGGTTGTCAAATGAGAGATTGCTATCAAGTTGGGTCCCCAGGTCCCTAATTACTTCTTCTGTACTTAATGGATTACCACCTATGTGGCAATTTGTGGGCACTTTGTTTTTGCCAAAGGGGATGACTATACACTTTTTGGCGTTTAGCTTGAGGCCATGGCTCTGGCACCAGTTGTCTGTTTCTATGAGGCCCTTTTGGAGGATGCTTGTGTCGGCTGGAGAGTCGATTATGGCGCCCAGTTTGCAGTCATCTGCGAACTTGGTCAGCCACAGTCCTTCTGTGTTGGCCTGTACCTCCGAGAAATATATACCAAACAAGAGAGGTCCCAGGACTGAGCCTTGTGGGACGCCACTTGTAACTGGTTTGGAGTCCGACATGGCTCCAGCAATTCTAACCATGTGGGTTCTGTTCTTGAGTCAGTTTGCAACCCATCTAGTGACATAGGGGTTTATATTTAAGCTGGTGAGCTTATCTATAATGCCTGAGTGGGGTATTGTATCGAAGGCTTTTGCGAGGTCCAAGGTAGGCTGTGTGGACCACCTTCCCTTCGTCAATGGCCTTGGTGACTGTTTCAAAGAAGTCGACCAGGTTTAAGAGGCAGGATCTGCCCTTAACAAAGCCGAACTGGGTAGGAACCAGTGTCTGTAGGTCCCCAATATCTTTATTTATGAGGTCCATGATGATCCTTTCCATAGCTTTGCAGACCAAGCTAGTCAGGCTTATGGGGCGATAGTTTCCTGGGTCTGTTGAGGCACCACCTTTGTGGAGAGGGACCACTGTTGCTGTACGCCACTCTTTGGGTACATATCCTGTAGTAAGGCTGAGATTGAACAGTAGTTTTATGCTTGGGTTTAGCTCTTCTTGGAGTTCATGTAGGACGCAGCCCGGGACACCGTCTGGTCGCATTGATGCTGTGTTTTTTTGCTTTGGAGAGGGCAGCTCTTACCTGAACATCTGAGATGTCAGGGGGGCAGCACTCTGCTGGGATAGATATTTGTCCTTTTGGTGGGGAGGGGGGGAGAAGTTTGCGCTGAACCTGTCAGCTAGGATGTTAGCAATGTCTGTGGGTTCGGTGTATTTTTTGTCATTTTGGACTAATTTTGAGCATATCTGGGAATTCCCACCCAGGTTCCTAACATAACTAAAGAAAGCCTTGTGATTATCCTTAGTGTCCTGTGCAATTTTTCTCTCGAAGCTGGCCTTAGACGATTTTATGAGTGCCCTTAGTTTTTTGCTAATACTGATCAGAGATGCCTTCCCTTTTTGGGATTTTACTCTATCATGTAGTAGCTTCCTCCTTCTATTGTATAGTTTGTTTATGGCTGGGGTCTACCAGACAGGACATCTGCCTTTGGAGGATTGGGTCTTGGTTTTATTTGGGATTGCATGATCCATGCATTCCTGAAGGTGTTCATAGAATGCATTTATAAAGGAACCCAGAGCTGTTGGACATGCTACACTTAAAGAAATCCTAATCCCTCAGAGACACATGCTTCAGGGATCTAAACCTTGTCATCACAATGAACAAAACATGCTGGAGGGATAGGTTCCTGACCCCGAGACTCCCCAGACTCTGGAATAGACTGCCCATACATGTCAAGCAGAGAACCTCTTTGGCCCTCTTCAAAAGGAACCTTGATGATTGGATGGGAGATAGGAAATTCATCCTAGGGATCACGTCAGTTGCCCTGCTAGACAAGGGTCCAGAGAAGTAAATACTGTGGGAAGAAATAGCCATGGAATTGTTATGGCTAAGCTTGTATAGGCCCTAGGGCTGATAGCCTAGTACCAACCTATGAACCTATGAATCTATGAAAATTTACATTTAATTCGATGTCATTTAGCTTTTTAGTTACCTTGTGACAGTCTGTTTTCCTGAATTTCTCACATAATCTTTTAATCTGATCTGCATTTTACAGTCATTAAAATTCATTTTTATTATGACTGCTTGCACTTGTAGTTTTTTATTTGTTTATGTTTTATGATTCCTAGTGATTACTCTGTTTAATATTTAGTTCTTATTCAGCACCGTAAAAATTCACTGACAATCATTAGCGGACCGGAGTTCCGCTGTGGCGACCCCTAACCAGGAAAAAACGAAAGTTTATTCTCGTAATGTGGATATTTCTAATTTCTCCTGTCTGTGCTCTGCTCAGGCTTTCACACTTAAAGGAACACTGATCGATTCATACTGTCTTGAGTGTCATTGAGCTAAAATAAGATATAAATGGTAACTGGGAGGCTCACAATAACTTTCTTTATTCTGTGTTATGAAAAGGCTGTTTGCACTGTAATGTAAAAAGCATTCCACGTTGCCCTTTTTGAGGGCAGTAATTCCTTCTTATGGTCCTCTGTGCCTCAGGTATGCTTTGCAGCTAACCATAATATGAATTGATTGTTGATTGTGTAGAAACTATACCTGCAATATCATATTTCATTTCAGAGACAGTTTAAAGAAATAGAAATATTGCTAGTGTAGGAAGTATAGAGGAGAGTTTTTTTAAATTATTAGACAGATGGAGTCACTGCTACACGAATAGAAACTAGACAGTCTGGTGATTTATTCTTAAGAGACAAAAAGGCAGGACACAATAGAGGCATCTGAGATAGTGAGGGGAGGGTGATCACTCAGGAGGATGAATGGGCAGGCGTGGACATGGCTTTCAGATCGATAGAACCAGATTTTGAAAATATTGAAAAAAGTACTTTTTACGTAAAGAAGAGTAGGAATTTGGGAAAGATTACTAGAGGGTGTCATGGAGTGAAAATATGAAATTAATGAAACCTGCAAGGGGCTATCTGTATCTTGCATACAGAGTCCTCAAAGCCATACTCATATATTTGTACGACTGCTAGAAATAAGGCCTTTGTTCACCAATTGTGCAGTTCTGCATGGAGTCCCATAAACATGCATCAGCATATTTGTGTCCTTCTAATGCACTGTCAGAGCAATCTAGCAGTGGATTAAAATGGAGGCAGATCACTTTATTAGAAAAAATAAGGAACATGCAAATGAGAGTAAAGGTATGACCAATAGTTTCTGTAATATTCAGTTCAGGAAGACTTGGTGTGGTGTAACATACAACAGCATGGTACTTCACATTATTGTGAATTTATATACTTGTTTTGTATGTCACAAGCTTGTTTAACTTCAGTTTGCTATTAAAAATTATAACCTATTCAAGATTTGATGTGCAGGTTCATTTCAGCACCTTCTCAACCCCCATTCAGAGAACTTGGTAGGGTAAAGGAAAATTAGTGCAATTTCCTAAGGTTGTACCCTAAAGGTACATAAGACAGACCTAATAGAGGTTCACTGAACCCCATAACTTTACAGAAACCCAGCCCTTAACTCCCTTAACTCATTACTCCAGTCTCAGTGTTCATAAATGTTATTACTAGATGGATCTCTGGCACCAGTATGCTGTGGAGAATTGGACTCAACAGTGTCCTTCTTGTCAAGGGATTTTCACTCAACAGTTTCTCTCTTTTATATTTTATATCCCAGCAAGCACATTCCCTATTCTCTTCACAATTTTATCACCCACTCTTCCATTTCCTGTCAAATCACTGTGAGGTATGATTTCACAAAACTGATTGAAATTCAGACCTGGCATATCTACTGATTTATTCCTGCCAGCCATTGTGGCAAACATTTCATAGAACTGGATATGGTTACACTGAGAAGATCTCTATTGTGTAAATCCATGTTTGCCCATCTATTACACAGTTTGTATTCAGTAACTCCTGGACCTTACCACACAACATTTTCTCCATAGGGTTTCCTTCTATAGGTTCATAAGTTCAAGGGTTCATACCAGTCTGCTGATCCAGTGGATCATTTCTGACTAAGACAATGATCCCACCTATTTACCAAGACATGAATTAATATCAGACCCTGTCCTAGCTTTGGCCCCCTTCTGTAAGGACTGATGGGGTCACACTGGTGGTATACTTACAACTGCCCATCCAGGCATGGAGCTACTCTGCTTAATTTCTAGGTGGCATCTGTTACATAAAAGAGGTATTCTCTGTGAAAGGTATCTATCCTGCCAACATGCCCTTGTTAAGTTTCAGTAGATGTTTAGGTCTCATAAATGGCAATTAAGAATGGTTTTAGTATTGTGGATGTGCAGTAATTACAAAGGACCAGATCTTTCAAGGCTCAGTAGGCACAACAAAGAACTCCCCTCAAAAGCTGGAAGGAAATAAAAAAGAGTAGGCCCACTTTAAGATGGTAGGAGGAACTCAAGGAGGACATGGCCTTGATTCTTTGGTAAGGAACTGCTATGGTGTCTCAAGCTGGGTCATATGTCTAGCCAAGTACATACCAAAGAAGGCATCATATTATATTACTGGTCTGACAAGGAAGGATTAGAGCAGGATGCTGATCTCCTCGGATCTGGAAAATATGCCCTGGTGCTTTGTCTGGCTATATAAGTGATTTCCTAACAACAGTGACCACATGGTTATCAAAGACTATTTCATTGTCAGCGGAGATGTCCAAGTCCTTAACAGTGAAGTCAATTTTTATGGGGGCTGTGACTAGTGCAGGAGTACCCATGTTTGTCAAAGGACACAGTGCTATATTTTTTTGGCATTTAGTTTGATGTCATTGCCCAAGCACTACTTGTTAGCATGAATTAGGCCATCCAATATAATAAGAAGGTCATATGGGGTATTTATGATAGTTAAGAGTTTGCAGTTATTGGCAAACTTCATTAGCCACAGGCTGTTGATGTCTGCATAAACCTCAGAAAAATAAATAAACAACTGGCTAAAGAGCCAAGAAATAAAAAAAAATATTATCTCTAGCACCTCCTTGAAGGTCTTGTGGCCGAAGCGCTACAGATAATATATTTTTTTATTTCTTTGGATCTTTAGCCAGTTGTTTATTTATTTATCTTTTTCGTGGTCACTATTGTTTAACATCAGAAAAGTCTGCCTGGAACACTAATGGAATGGGTTGTGACAGTAATGCAGTCTGCTAACCAGTGGGTAACACAATGGGTTACACTTAACTGGATTACCTTATCAATGATCCATAAGTGTAGAATTATATCAAAGGCTTTGGCCAAGTCCAAGTAGGTGACCTAGACTGATTTACTAGAGTTTAATTCCTTAGTGACTCTGCAGTGGACATCCAGAGGTTTTAAAAGTTATTTATATGTATCATATATAGATATGGACAGGCACATAGCTAGACATAGATAGATATATGCATATATATATATATATATATATATATATATATATATATATATATATATATAATATCCATACACACAGACACACAATGCATATATGTATTATATAGATAGACAGCAGATATTCATGTGTGTGTGTGTGTGTGTGTGTGTGTGTGTGTGTGTGTGTGTGTGTGTGTGTGTGTGTGTTTACTCTCCACACTTCACTCCTCTGGGACAGTTCCTTTTCTAGGTCTTCTGTATCCTGATTGGTAAGCTTAGCTAAGCTTTCTGACCACACTATACATTTTTTCCTTCTCCCCTTCCTCACCCTACCATTCATCCTGCTAATATACTCCTTTTTTGTCACTCATTTATTAGCCATGCTTTCTGTCTCCCCTTACCAAAATGACTTATTCTTACCATATTGCATATTATTTCCTTGCTTGCTTATTTTTTAATGTACCACAAAAGTTTTTGTAGTTGTTTTTGTTGTTGTTCCCTTTAACAAGCATAAAATATCATTCCCTGGCAGGATACTGTTGTGGGCTACATAAGACCTTCAACCTGGAAGTTTACTTTCCAAATATTTTATAGCCTACATCCCAGTTAGGGTCCTCCAAAGATGGCTCAAAATCTTTCTTTGCTGTATATGCCCATCCACTGATTTATGAAGAGTTATCCCTTCTGACACTTATATTTAGAATGGACATTATGCCCCCCCCACCCACCCCCACACACACATATATCATTACCATTTGCTTTGTGGACAGGAAGAACTGATGTATCTACAGAAGTGCTCTCCTTCATCTTATTCTTAAAATAAAAAGAAGTAAATTGAAATATGTTTTGCACTATACCACCAGTTACACCTGTAGTCACTGAATAAATCAATTCCACACTCTGTTACTAAATCAGTGCCACACTTTAACAGTTACTAAACCAGAACCACACTTTAACAGTTACTAAATCAGTGCCACACTCTAACAGTTCCTAAATCAATGCCGCAGTTAGTTACTAAATCAGTGTCACACTCTAACAGTTAGTAAATCAATTCCACACTCTGTTACTAAATCAGTGCCACACTTTAACAGTTATTAAATCAGTGCCACACTCTAACAGTTACTAAATCAGTGCCACACTTTAACAGTTACTAAATCAGTGCCACACTCTAACAGTTACTAAATCAGTGCCACACTTTAACAGTTACTAAATCAATGCTACAGTTAGTTACTAAATCAGTGTCACACTCTAGCAGTTACTAAATCAATGCCATCAAAAAATCAGAGCCCTCATTACCTCAATAAAAGAAAAATCGTATACAATTCTTTAAAACACGATGCCTATGTCCTTGCTTTACCCCGGACTAACTCCCACCCCCTCAACTGTGCACCTGTTTGAGGACTTCTTGCCTCTAAGTGACTACATAGGTTCATAGGTTGGTACTGAGCTATCTGCCTGAAGGCATATATTAGCCCAGCCACGTTGTGCGGTATTCACCACCCCTTTAGTAGTTCCCTAGACCCTTGTACTAGCAGCTAGTACCCTTGGCCCCTATCTAGTAGTGCTGTTGGTGTGATCCCCGGTGTGAACTTTCTGTTACCCATCCACTCATCAAGGTTCCTCTTGAAGAGTGATAGTGAGGGCTCTGTCTTATGTAGATCGGGACCCTGTTCCACAGTAAGGGAAGTCTCTGCGAAGGCAATCTGTCCCTCCAGCATGTTCTATTCATTGTTGTGTTGAGGTTTATATCCCTAGAGCGTGTAGCTCGAGTAGATTTGGTTTTGCTAAGATGGAGCATGTTCAACAATTCTGGGTTGGACATGGCTCTGTACGTTAGACAGAGATCGCCTCTGAGAAAGCGGTATGCAACAGAGAACAGTCTTAGCTTTTTTAATCGTGCTGCATAGGGCAACTGTTTGAGGCCAGTAATTCTTTTGGTTAGGTACTTCTGTGGTCTCTCCAGCTGTTGGAGATGTCTAGCCAGGTACATTCCAATTGGTGCATTGTACTCAATAATGGGTCTGATGAGGGAAGAGTAGAGGGACACCATTACATCCTTAGATCTTGATGTGAACCCTTTCATGATCAGATGGGTCACATAGAAGGATTTTCTAACCACTTTGGCAACATGGATATCAAAGGAAAGCTGGCTATCTACTTGGGTCCCTAGATCCCTTATTTCTTCTTCAGATTTCAGGGCATTACCTCTTATGTTGTAGTTTGTGGGTACTCTGTTTTTTTCCAAAGGGGATTACTACGCATTTTTTTTCCATTTAGCTTGAGACCATGGCTTTGACACCATGCATCAGTCTCATTTAGGCCCTTCTGGAGGATCTCTATGTCAACCGGAGACTCTATTATAGCACCCAGTTTGCAGTCGTCCGCAAACTTAGTCAGCTACAGCCCTTCCGTGCTTGCCTGTACTTCTGAGAAGTATATGCCAAACAGGAGGGGCCCCAGGACAGAGCCCTGAGACACACCACTCGTTACTGGTCTGGATTCGGACATAGATCCCGCTCCTCTTACTTTATGGGATCTGTCTGAGAGCCAGTTTGCGATCCATCTTGTGACGTAAGGGTTTATGCCCAGGCTGGTGAGCTTATCAATAATACCCGAATGGGGAATGGTGTCAAATGCTTTAGCAAGGTCAAGGTAAGCCGTGTGTACCTCCTTTCCCTTATCTATAGCCTGAGTAACTGTCTCAAAGAAATCCACCAGGTTCAGGAGGCATGATCTGCCCTTGACGAAGCCGAACTGTGTGGGGTCCAGCGACTGGAGGTTCCCAATCTCTCCATTTATGAGTTCCATAATGATTCACTCCATAGCCTTACAGATAAGACTGGTCAGGCTTTATTGGTCGGTAGTTCCCAGGGTCAGTTGTGGCCCCACCCTTGTGTAGCGGGACCACCATTGCCATGCGCCATTCTCTGGGCACATATCCTGTGGAGAGGCTGAGACTGAACAGGGTATTAAGATGAGGGTTTAATTCCTTTTGGAGCTCGCGTATGACACAGCCTGGGACACCATCTGGTCTCATGGAGGCAGTGTTTTTAGCTTTAGATAGAGCCTTGTTAACCAATGTATCAGTAATAATTGGACTTACACAATCTCCTGGAATGGTAATAGGCCCTGTAGGTGGTGGTGGTGGTGGGGGGGATTTGCACTGAACCTGTCAGTCAAGATGTTGGTAATGTCAGAAGGGTCAGTGTATTTTGTTCCATTTTGTACTAGCTCAGAACAGACCTGAGTGTTGCCATTTAGGTTTTTGATGTAGCCATAGAAGGCCTTATGTTTATTGGCATCCTTGGCAACTTTCTTTTCAAAATTAGCTTTAGTTGACTTGATGAGGGCCCTCAATTTCTTACTGATGCTGATCAGGGATGATTTTTCTACTTGAGATTTGGCCTTTTTTTGTATAAGTCTCCTCCTTTTATTGTAAAGTTTTCTTATGGCCGGGGTCCACCAGACTGGTTTCTTCTTGCTTGAGGAAGGAGTTTTATTTGGGATAGCACAGTCCATGCAATCCTGAAGATGCACATAGAGTGCCTTGGTGTAGGATTCCGCATCCTGGATATCATTATCCTTCTGCAAGGGAATAGTGAAGGTTTCCACTTCGGCTGCAAGTAGTTTGAAGTTTGCTTTGGAAAGGTTTTTGACTATGTTTTTTTTGACTGGGGGAGGTGGAGGGGTGAGGATGTCCAGGGTTATCAGTTTGTGGTCGGATCTGACCAAGGAGGGAGTGATAATAGGTGTGGTACAGTGGGCACCCATATTTGTGATGATTAAATCCAATATGTTGTCCCCTCTAGTGGGGGAACATACTAGTTGTTGAAAGCATTTGAATTTATAAATTATATGAATCGCTGAGCATAGGAGTTAGAACTTTGGTAGTTCACCCAGTCTATACCAGGGTAGTTGAAATCATCCAAGATTATGGTGTTGGGTAGGACCTTTATATTTTCCAATTTCTCAAGGAATGCAGAGTGAGCATCTTGGGATATGGTGGGCGATCTATAACCGGCTATGACTTGAAATGTGGTTTTGCTTGCTGATAGCTGCGCATGGATGATCTATGGGGCATTATGCTGCGCTACTAACCTGGAGATATGGGTATCCTTGATGAATATGGATACACCTCTGCCCTTTGTACTGCAATCCGGTAACTGAGGCCGGAAGGTATGATATGAATTGTAACCTGGCAGTGGTGGGGTGCTCTCTTGAGCCTTGAACCAGGTTTCCGTCACTGCACAAACATTGATTTTCTCCATGCTGAGGAGAGCCTCGAGTGTGTGCATTTTGAGGTTGAGACTTTTAGCGTTGAGTAGCATTACCCTTAGTTTTTGGTTACCTGTGCTGGTTATGGTGGTTGGTTTGTCCTTTGAGCCTTGCCTAAAAAAGGCACTATGGGGATGGCAAGAGCCTTGGCCAGTATTCGAAAACCTAGATGTGACTGGTGCAACCCATCTCTGGCAAAACAGCGAGGCTTGTCTATCATGTCATCCCAGGCAGACAGACACTGGATCCCCTTAGAATGACACCAGAAGCTTAGCCAATTGTTGAAATTGATCATTTTGTCTTTGTATTGTGGTATCATTCTAGGTGAAGGTAGTATGCTGCTCAAGGTCAGGGCCCGGGCCTCTGCTGAAAATGGACATGTATCCAGCCAGATTATCCCGGTCAGCAAATATAAAATAAAGTAAAATAAATAAATAATAATAAATACCACACTCTAACAGTTACTAAATCAGTACCACACTAACAATTATGCACTACCAGTTCAGTGAGGTTTGTTTAAATCTTTGCTAACTGGGTAAGACCTATAAGATGCAACTGCAAATTTTCATAGGAGACCCAGCAGCACTTACCTTCTTACATCACTTGATCAGACTCACACAGAATGTAGGCATGGCAGTGAAAATGAAACCCTTCACTTCCAGTGACTTAACCCTCAGTGCTGTATTTTGAGTTGGGTGCTGTTAATACATGATCGTTAGGAAGAATATTTTTTCAGCAATGATGGCTGGTACTTAGTTTAAAGGCATGCAGACTGTCATGTTATCAGAGATGACTATTAGCCTATGTAGCAGCAGCAGTAGCTTCAGTTTGGAAGCCATCTTGACCCTTCATATCAAGTGTAGAAAGGAATGAGCGTGTTTAGGACTGACCTCCCTTCTTGTGCTTTCCTGAAGATTGAATCTTCTCTTTAACAGGTCACAGCAAAGGCCTCTGAATAGCTTAGGACTGGGGAATCCTGAAGCTGTTTGCAAAGGTACATGACTTGTACTGTCATTTTGTGCTATTGTTGTACAAGAAAATGTGCTGCGGTAGCGCTGTCGCCTCACAGTAAGACGTTGTCCTGTTTGATTCTCAGCTAAAGCATCTTCTGTGTGGAGACATGCGTGAATGGGCGTACCTTCTTTGAAGGTTGTGCGTCAGAGCTGGCAACTTGGCACGTAAAAATCTACTGCCAATCATTAGTGGACCGGAGTTCCTTTTGGTGACCCCTAACCATGAAAAGCCGAAAGACAGAACAACAAGTTGTACCAGAAAATGTGGGGAAAAAATCAAAATGATATGTGATATCAGCCATTTCTAAACTTTGCAACTTCCTAAGAGTGGGACATATCGACTGGAGCAAAGCTGACCAAGTGAGCATCAGCATGGAATGGTATAAAGACCTACACAAAGGAGTTTTGTAATGAGTAAGGGAAGAAAAATAAATTTGTAGTGTGTTTGTTAGTTTTTTGTTTGTTTGTTTGCTTATTTATTTATTTATGTATTTATTTATGTATTTTTGTTGACCAGGAAAGTCTAGTTGGGATAGATACCTTTTTCCAGCGGAAGCTCAGGAAGAAAAGCTCCAGTATTCACATACATAGACAATATGCCATATATTTTCATTTTCCACATTGTATATAATATTTTCATCTTGGTTACATAAACACTTTTGCATACATAATTAACTGTAACAGATGATTAATAGTAACCTTGAACCAATTTGTGACTATAGGAAGAAGAGAAAAATAAGAGATAGCCAGTGCATTTGAATAAGGTTTTAGCAGAAAGAAATGCAAAGAAACACAAGGAAGGGCAAAGATTGACATTTGGGTTGAAATTAGTAAGTCGTGGTACAATGAGGGAGAATGAGGATTAAGTAGGAGCAGGTAGTTAAGAAATATAATCAGTTAAATGTTTACAGTAGTGTGAGGTGTAATAATCAGCATATAGGAATTTAGTACATCACATCTAACGTTTTGTCAGAATTATTGCAGCTGGTATTTTCTTCATTAATTTTCTGTATTTTCTTGTCTTTATATTCTTCTTACAAATGAACAATGTAAGATAATTGTTAAACATTATTTTCAGAAAAGAATCCATCTGTTTGATAACATCTGTTGTGGCCTGAAGTTAAAGCATAACTGAGGAAGAGATCAGTTGGGTTCCCATGTGGACTTGTACTATCATTTTATGCTATTGTTGTACCTGGAAATGTGGAAAAAAATCAAAATGATCTGCCACATAAGGAGTGGTTTCTGGCCCAGAAATTGTAGTTATTGGCCGTTTGGGCACTTTTTCCACCTCTCTCAACTTCCTGATTTAAAAGCCAGCATTTGCACTTGTTTCACCCTTTCCTGAAACTAGTCTAGTCTAGATACAGATTTGCTGTATCCAGGACTGTTCATAGGTTCATAGGTAGGTACTAGGCTATTGGCCCTAGGGCATAATTAAGCCTAGCCAAAAAAAGTGTTTGCTTATGCTTCCCTCCCAAGTGGTTTGGTTTCCTGCACCCCTGTCTAGCAGGGCCACCAAAGTGATTCCTGGGGTGAATTTCCTGTTTCCCATCCACTCGTCAAGATTCCTCTTGAAGAGCTCTAATGAGGAGCTCTGCCTCACATATATGGGGACCTTATTCCAGAGCAAGGGAAGTCTCTGAGACACGAATCTGTCCCTCCAACAAGTCCTGTTTATTGATGATGTCAGGTTTATGTCCTTTGAGTGTGTAGCTCTGGTGGATTGGGTTTTCCTTAGGTGGAGCATTTCCAACAATTTGGGGTTTGACATAGTCTTGTATGTCAGGCAGAGATCACCTCTGAGTAGCCGGTAAGCGACTAAGTACAGTCTGAGTTTTTTTAGCCTCATGGCATATGGCATCTGTTTAAGGCCCGTTATCCTCTTTGTGAGGTACTTTTTAGGCCTCTCCAGTTGTTGCAGATGTCTTGTTAGGTATATCCCGAATGGGGCATTATATTCAATAATGGGTCTAATGAGTGATGAGTAGAGGGGGACAATAACATCCTTATTCCTGGATGCAAACCCTTTTGTGATAAGGTGAGCCATGTAGAAGGATTTTCTAATCACTTTAGCAATATGGTTGTTGAAGGAGAGGTTACTATCCACCTGACTCCCTAGGTCTCTTATCACACTCTCCGTGGTAAGCTACCACCTATATTGTAATTCATAGGTACTTGTTTTTTCCCAAAGGGGATGACGATGCACTTTTTGGCATTTAGCTTGAGGCTGTGGTTTTGGCACCATGTATCTGTATCTGTAAGACCCTTTCGAAGGATAGCTACATCAGTAGGGGGTCTCAATTATGGCACCCAGTTTGCAGTCGTCTGCGAACCTTGTTAGCCATAGTCCCTCTGTGTTTGCTTGTACCGCCGAGAAGTAGATACTGAACAGGAGGGGTCCCAGGACTGAGCCCTGTGGTACACCACTAGTCACAGGTTTGGAGTCAGATCTAGCGTTTCCTATTCTCATTGAATGGGTTCTATCCATGAGCCAGTTAGTAACCCATCTTGTAACATAGGGGCTTATATTTAGGTTGGTGAGTTTGTCAATAATTCCCAAGTGGGGAATGGTATCGAAGGCCTTTGCAAGATCAAGGTATGCTGTGTGAACCACCTTTCCCTCATTTATTGCTTTAGTGACCATTTTGAAAAAGTCAACCAGATTTAGGAGACAAGACCTTCCCTTTATGAACCCAAACTGGGTGGGGTCAAGGGTTTGTAGGTACCCAATGTCTTTGTTTATGAGTTCCATGATGATGCACTCCATGGCTTTGCAGATGAGACCAGTCAGGCTGATGGGACGGTAATTCCCGGGGTCAGTGGTGGCACCTCCTTTGTTGAGTGGTATAACTATTGCCGTGCTCCACTCTGTGGGCACATAGCCTGAGGTGAAGCTGTGGTTAAACATGGTATTAAGGTGAGGGATTAATTAGTTTTGGAGTTCATGTAGTACGCAGCCTGGGATGCTGTCTGGTCCCATGGATGCTGTGTTTCTTGCCTTGGAGAGTGCTGTTTTCACCTGAGTGTTTGTGATTTTAGGGGCAGTACAATCTTCTGGTATGGAAATGGGCCCTTTGGGGCGTGAGGGTGGGGTGAAGTTTGCACTGAACCTGTCTGCCAGTATATTGGCGATGTCAGGTGGTTCCGTGAATTTTGAACCATTATGCTGTAGCTCGGAGCAGATCTGAGAGTTGTTATTTAGGTTTTTGACACAGCTAAAAATGCTTTGTTATTTTCTTCTGTGTCTGTTGTGATTTTTCTTTCAAGGCTCGCCTTAGAGGTTTTTATGAAGGTTCTTAGCTTTTTGCTAAGGTTGGTCAGGGAGCCCCTCCACTCCTGGGTTTTTACTCTTTTTTGCGATAATTTCTTCCTTCTATTATAGACCTTATTTATGGCCGGGGTCCACCAGACTGGTTTCCTCTTTTTGGAGGAGTTAATCTTGGTCTTGTTTGAGATATCACGGTCCATGCACTCATATAGGTGCTTGCAGAGTGCTTCTGTGTAAGATATAGCAGATTCAATCATATTGCCTTTCTGCTGGGAAGTAGTGAAGTATGCCACCTCTGTCTTGAGTAGCATAAAGTTCGCCTTGGAGAAGTTTTTTACCATGGATTCTTTTCAGGTGGGGGGTGAGGGTGGTATGTGGATGTCTAGGGTAATGAGTTTATGATCTGATCTGACCAATGAGGAATTTACCACAGGTGTGGAGCATTTGTCACTCATGTTGGTAATGACCAGGTCCAGTATATTTTTACCTCTTGTGGGGGTGTTAATAAGCTGGTCGAGAGCATTGGAGTTAATGTACTCCAGGAAGTGCTGAGCAAAGGTATTAGTACTTCTGTAGTTTTCCCAGTTGTTATTTGGGTAGTTGAAATCACCCAGTATAAGGGTGTTCGGTTGGACTCTCATGTTTTCCAGTACCTCGAGGAAAGAAGAGTGCATGCCATGGGGCTGGGAAGGTGATCTGTAGCAAGCTACAATCTGGATTGCAGTTTTGCCTGTTGCCAGTTGTACTTGGATGAATTCCGAGGCATCATACTTTGCAACAAGTCTGGAGATGAGGTTATCCTTGATGAATATGGATACACCTCCTCCCTTTGTATTTTGGTCTGGGTTTTGCAGCCGAAATGTGTGGTATTAGTTGTAGCCTGGAATTGCTGGGGTGCTCTCTTGAGCATTGAACCAGGTCTTCGTTACTGCACAAATATCGATGTTCTCCATATTGAGGAGTGCCTCGAGAGAGTGCATTTTGAGGTTTACACTTCTAGCGTTCAGCAGTATGACCCTCGTTTTTTTGTCACTAGTACTTGTTACGGTGGTGGATTTGTTTTTTGAGCCTTGCCTAAAAAAGGAACTATTGGGGTGGCAAGAGCCTTTACCAGTACCTTGAATCCCCTGGGTGACAGGTGCAAGCCATCTCTGGTGAAGCATTGAGGCTTGTCTAGCATGTCATCCCAGGCAGACAGGTATTGGATCCCCTTTGAATGACACCAAAAACTTAGCCAATTGTTGAAGTTTATCATTTTTTCCTTGTACTGAGGTATCATTCTTGGTGAGGGTAAGATGCTACTCAGGGCTAGGGTCATACCTGCCTTGATGACATAATCGGAGAGCTCCTCTATGTCTTTTTTCATGTAGTCCAGGGAGGTACGTCTCAGGTCATTCCCACCAGCATGGACAATGACAGAGTCGTATTTGTACTTGTTGTGGAGTGACCTGAGTGCGTGGGTAATGTGGCGGATTCTGGCACCTGACAAGCAACTAACAGTGACCTTCTCTTTGTCCAGCCTGGTGAGGGGGAAATCGGTGTGCCTGACTATGGAGTCACCTATTACAAGTGTGTTTGGTAAGGTGTTTTGCCTTAAGGGCTATGGTTGTGCGGCACACTGGTTTTGGTGGTTATGTGATGATTGTGGTGTGTTGGTGGGTGTAGGTTGCTTGCATGTCTGCTTTGGAGGTCTCTGTTGTTTTTGCAGATTTTTATTTAGAGCCTCTGAATATGTCTTTATGTTTCTATGTGTGGGGTTTGTAGCTGTATGTGTAGTGGGTCTATGTGTAGTAGGTGGAGTGCATCAGGTTGGTACCTTCTCCTCTTGACTGTCAATTCCAGTCGTGACTGGAAAGAG
This sequence comes from Protopterus annectens, assembly GCF_019279795.1. Classification (NCBI taxonomy): domain Eukaryota; kingdom Metazoa; phylum Chordata; order Ceratodontiformes; family Protopteridae; genus Protopterus; species Protopterus annectens. The sequence goes on along the minus strand of NC_056734.1, from coordinate 691,551,128 downwards.
TTTTGCCTCAATTTGTAAGCTCCTGAGCCCCCCAATCCTTTTTGTGTTTGAGGTAAGCCTGCTAGCTTATCAGTGGAAGTGTTAAGCACTATGTAACCTATCTACTGCATAAGTAATGGTTTCTGGCCCAGAAATTGTAGTTATTAGCTGTTTGGACAGTTTTTCCATCTCTCTCAACTTTCTGATTTAAAAGCCCGCATTTGCACTTGTTTCCTGCCTTTACTGTAACTAGTCTAATCCAGATACAGACTGTATCCAGGACTGTTTGTAAGCTTCTGAGAGGTGCCAGAGTCTGCTCTTCAATTTTTCCCTTAGATCTACTAGTTCAGTCCTGTCCTGCACTTATACTAGTTTATTAGTCTAGCTCTTTACCGACTTCTTGTAGCAATTATTGTAGCACACAAAAGTGCTACCAGCACTAAACGAAACAGATCCAGTACTTATTATCAATGCCCACCCCTCCAGACATGTCTAAAGGTCAGTTCCCTGTCCATTCTCTTATTAATATGGTAAACTTGGGAATGCTGAGGCAATGTAGCAACTGCCTCGTGTACACCGACAACCCTCTCCTCTTACTTTCCAACACTCAGACTTGCGAAAGATGCACTTAAATATCCAAATTGGAAGCCACGCGCTCTCCAGACAAGACCGGAATAGCTGGATCGTGAGGAGAAGGTCAACACTTGCACCACACCACATGGAACACATAGCCCTCCAGAACACACACCAGCACTGCCTTCACATAAAAACACAAACCACACACCTACCTTTCCAGAGGCTCTCAATAAAAATCTACCCAAGCAGCAGAAGCCTCCAAGGCACAAGCACACTCAACCACCACAACGCAACACTAATCACAAGATACATAACTCTCCTAAATAGTGTGCCACTCAAAGTCCCTAAGGCAAAACAGCATGCCCAACACACTAGTCATAGGTGACTCAATAGTGAGGCACACTGATGTCCCACTCACTAGGTTGAATAAGGAGAAAGTAACAGTCAGATGCCTGTCAGGTGCCAGGATCTGCCACATAATGCACTCAGTCAGGTCCCTCAATAACAGGTACAAATATGACTCTGTCATTGTACATGTGGGTGTAAATGACCTGAGATGTACCTTCTTGGACTACATAAAAAGAGACATGGAGGAGCTATCAGATTATGTAGCCCAGGCGGTTATGACCCTAGCCCTGAGCAGCATCCTACCATCACCCAGAATGATACCACAGTACAAGCAGAAAATGAGTGATTTCAACAATTGGCTAAGTTTCTTGTGTCGTTCTAAGCAGATCCAGTATCTGTCAGCCTGGGATGACATGATTGACAGACCTCAATGCTTTGCCAGAGATGGCCTGTATCTGTCACCACTGGGCTTCTGGATACTGGCCAAGGCTCTTGCCAACCCTATAGTGTCTTTTTTAGGCGGTGTTCCAAAGACCAAATTACCACTGTAACTGCTAAAAACAAATGCAATCTGAGGGTCATGCTGCTCAACGCTAGAAGTCTAAATCTCCAAATGCACTCACTTGAAGCACTCATTAAAATGGAGAACATTGACATTTGTGCTGTAACACAGACCTGGTGTAAGGCAGCAGAAAGCAACCCTGCACTAACAGGCTATAACTCATTCCACAACTTTCAACCCCAGAACTTGGACCGAAGCTCCAAAGGCAGTGGTGGTTCCATAGTCATACAGGATGTGCACACCCCCAGACTGGTAGCCCAACGTAACGCATCAGAGATACTTCAGGTGCAGCTAACACTGGGTAAGACCAATGATTCAGGTCATAGCCTGCTAAAGGTCCCCAACCTTGTCCCAAGACTTGCACTCCATGTTCCTAAGCACCCTGGAGAATATTAGGGTCCAACCTCACACTCTCATACTGGACGACTTCAACTATACCCCTCTGTGATGCCCATGCCCTGGCCCAGCAATCAAGGAGTCAATCCTCACCACGAACACCAGAGAGGGTGTCTCATATATGAGTTAAGGATAACAAATACACACAGTAAAGTACAATTTCCCATAAGTGCACACAGAGATCACAGTCAGTCTGGGGCTGGTCGCTCCCTTGCTCTCCAGGTCCCCAATAAGACTCCCCACTGGCACAGCTATAGGGTCCAGATCTCAGCCTAGCTGGGCAAGCTAAAATCTCCAGCACCCTCTCTGTCCAACCAGTGCTTCGTGTCCCTGCCCAAGTAGCTGGCACACACACTTTAAGATAAGAGTTTATACAACCACACAGACACTTCTAGGGAAGGCTGGCACAGGTTCTCCAGCTGTGCCCCTTTTACCCAGATTATAAGGTAGTACCACTTGCCACCACCAACCTAATATTTATTAGCTACCCAAAGGGCCTTCAAAGGGTGTCCAATTATTACTGTGCTAGCTGGACATGTATCCGTTTACAGTAGAGGCCCGGGGAGAAAAGCTCCAGAAAGGCAAGCAACAATTATATATCACAAAAAAACTAATATGCACAAAAATATACAAGTTAACCAGTGAAATTGCAAAAGAATCTAAAATAGTTAAAAAGTAGAAATAAAAAAGAGAATAAATAAAAGCATGGTACTATAGTTAGACTAATAAAACAGAAGGAAACAATGCAGGAATAAATTACAAGGGGAGAAAAAAAGATTATTAGTAAGGCATACTTCTAAGAAGTGACTCTCAACAATTGAAAGAGTAAGTTAGGAGCTCAGTAAGGGAAGGGGAGCAAGATTAGGTGTATGGAGACATGTTTTCAGTCGGGGTTAGTACAAGGACATAGCCATTGAGTTTTAAGATGTTCTTTGATATGTTTTTTGAAAAGAGTAGTAGAGTGTTGATTAGTTATTTCTTGAGGAAGTTTATTCCAGTTTTTGCCTATGGAATTTGAAAATAATGCGTCACCAGCTTTATTGTATGATTTAGTAACAGATACTAGAAGTTTATTGGCAGAGCAAAGTGTGGCTAGGTTTTTATAAGGTGAAATTAGTTTTGTCAGGCTAGGAGTATCATCAGGGTAGTAAAGGGTCTTATGAATGATGAGTAATTGTTGGTAGAGTAAGTGGTTATTTAGCTCTAGACAATTTAGTTGTTTGAGGTTGAGACAGTGGTGAGTTCTGAGGGGAGTAGCAGTAATGAATCTTGCTATACTATTATAGCAGGTAGAGAGTTTGGAAGTATTGTTTTTTGATAAGTTAGTGTATAAAGCTGAGGCATAAAAAAGAGTGGAGATCAGGTGGGTCTGAGCAATGGTTTTTCTCGCTACTGGGGTAAGGAAGGGCTTAATTCTGTAGAGCATCCCAATCTTTTTATTTACAGCTTTAATAGTAGAGTTGATATGGTCATTGAAGTTAAGACGGTTGTCAATGGTTACACCTAACAGTCGAGTGGTCATATTAGGGTTTATAAAGGTAGAATTATTTGAGGAGATAGTGAATAATGGTGTGGGAGCTTTATTGGTTGGAGTAAAGAGAAGAAGCTTAGTTTTTTTGGGGTTAAGGAGGAGACAATGTTGCATAAACCATTTTTCAACGTTTTGAAAAACTGTTTGGGTGATGGACTGGAGGGAGGAAACATTTTTAGCAGTGCAGATCAAAGTAGAGTTGTCAGCATATTGAATGCAAATAGCTTGTGGCACATTCAAGTGTAGGTCATTAATAAATAATGAGAAAAGAAGGGGACCTAAGATTGATCCTTGTGGAACACCAATATTTACTGGGGTTAAGGATGATAAGTTGTTATCCCAAAGCACTGCTTGTTGCATGTTGTTGAGATAGCTCCTAAACCACTGTAGAGAGTGTGAGCTAAGAGAAAAGAGGTTGAGTTTGTGAAGAAGTATATTATGGTTAACCATATCAAAGGCTTTTGATAGGTCTATGAATAGAGCTGAGGAGAAATGGTTATTGTTTTGATTATTATTTATGGAGTCAGAGAAGGAAAGGAGGGCAGTTGTCGTGCTATGGAAAGGTCTGAAACCATGTTGAAAGTCAGCTAGAAGTTTGTTTTGAAGAAGGTAGTTGAGAAATTGTTTGTGTATGCATCTTTCCATAATTTTAGCTAATGGGGAGAGTAAAGCAATAGGGCGAAAGTTGGAGAGCTCAGTAGAAGAGCCCCCTTTATGTAGAGGAATTATATGAGATATTTTCCATATGGTGGGGATCACTCCTTCAGAGATAGTCCTATTAATCAGTATTGATACGGGGTGATTAATAGCTTTTGCAGCAATTTGTAAGTATTCAGATGGGAGTTGGTCAGCAGAAGGGGTACATGGTTTGAGTTTGTTGAGAAGCTTATAAATAATAGATGAAGTGACAGGTTGAATCTGAAAGGCATTAGGAGAGGTTGTAGAGATATTTGGTGAGGATGCAGAAGATGTGGGCAATGAATTAGCTAGAGTTTGAATGGCTTCTGTAAAGTACTTATTAAAGGCATCTGGGATCAGGGTAGAATTGTTAAGGTTAAAGCCTGAAGGGATAGGAGTAGGTGAATGCCCTGGTTTCAGAAGTTTATTAACACCTGACCAGAACTTTTGAGGGTTTTTTTGACTAGTTTGTTGAAGATGAAGATAAAATTCCTTTTTATCTCTAAGTGTATCTTTCTTGGTGGCATTTCTTAATTGTTTGAAGAGGAGGTGATCTGATGGATGTTTGGTAGCTCTCCATTTAGCCCATATTTTATTTCTGAGGATCATTTTTTCTTTAGTTTGCTTAGTTAGCCATGGGGCAGTCCTGGCTCTTATCCTAGTAGAGCGTAAAGGAGCATGATAGTCAAAGATTTGCAGAAAGTTTGTGTTAAAATAGTTAACCGCTTCATTAAGTTCAAGATGTGTCAATGGTGACCAGTCACATGCCTGCAATTCAGTCAGGAAGTTATCAGGGTTGAAAAATTTTTTTGAGCGGGATGTCCTAAGTTTATGAGCATTTGGAATATTTAATTTTTGCCTAATGACATATGTAAGTATATGATCACTAATACTATCAGGAAGGGTTCCTGGAGTATAGCTGCTTGGGTGGTTATTAATAAGGATCCAGTCCAAAATTGTTTCTTTCTTATTAGGTTTATGGATTCTAGTTGGAGTTGATATTAATTGAGAGAAACCATAGAGATTAATATGGTTAGTGGGTTGCTGGGATGAACAGGTTGCCCAGTCAATGTTGAAATCACCAAGTATAATGGTTTCTTGGGGTAGTTGATTAGAAAGGGAACTAAGTAAGTCTTCTAGAGTCTGAATATTATTACCAGGGGGAAGATACATACAAATTAGATAGATTGATTTGTTGTAAACTCTATAAATATGCAATGTACTCTAGAACTTAAACTATCTCTACACAAACCAGCCACATTTAAAAGGTTTTAAAATATTTAATAATAAATAACTAAAACCACAAGACAATACTTTCTACTACACAGTCAGTGCTAGTCAAGAGTTCAGAGATCACACAGAAATACTTAAAATAATTCAGTAGTACAGTTCTGACATCACAGAAAAACACTTAGTCTAATCTTCCTAGTCCTAGCTATTCCTAAAAGAAAACACAAGTCTAAGATAACTTACATATGAAACAGGCAGAATGCTGTGAGTTGGATGATCAAGACAAAATGCTTAATGCCTTCTGATTCTCTCTGTTTAAAAATAATTGCAGTTCCTGACAAACATTATATCATTCTTTTACACTTTCCTGGAGTTCTCAGGCTACACATTAACTGCATTTACATTCTTAACATCTCCCTTTTGTTATCTTGCAGCTGGTCAGGAACAGAGCAATAAAAATACATTTGCATGTTTAAATCTAGCAATTTAACTCTTGGTTAAAACAATAGAAAGTATTTCTTCATCTAGACTTTTCGGCACCACTGTCTACTTCAAAGGGTCACCACATGCTTTATTTTGGTCAGTAGAGTGCTATGTTGTCACATTTATTTCCAGTTCCACACGTAACAGTATTTCTTTACATTTAAGACAACAAGCCTGTAGTTTACATTCATATTTGCAAATGACAGAATTATCTGCAAAATTCTATCTGGCTATGCTGGCAGCCTTTACCCTTCTCTACCAGTCTTCACACCCTCCATTAACTGGGAAAACTACTCATGTACTAATACACTTGCCCAATGTTTCCTGGAGTTCATTAATTCCAATGACCTGGATTGGCTCGTTCTTACCCCCACTAGAGGTAGCAAAATCCTTGACCTGGTCATTACTAACATGGGTGACCATTGCTCTATACCAGTAGTTAGCGTCTCCCTGGTTAGATCAGACTACAAATTAATCACATTGGAAATCCACATCCCTTCCACACCCACACCCCACCCCAACCCCCACTAAGGTAACCACCATGAAAATCTTCTCCATTGCTAACTTTGGGCTCCTAAAAACAGAGGTGGCTAACTTCACAGCACCCATGCAAATGGAGAATAGTTGCATTACTGCAGAATCATACACCAATGCACTGTACGAACACAAATGCATGGATCTCGCCATACCCAATAAAACCAAGACACTCTCCTCCAAAAAAGGAGCCAATCTGGTGGTCCCCCTGCCATAAAAAAACTCTACAACGGAAGGAGGAAACTGATGTGGCATAAAGTGAAGTCCCAAGACTGGAAAAACTCTCTTATCAGCCTCAACAAAAAGTTGAGATCCCTTATCAAATCCTCTAAAGCTAGGTAAAAAACAGAATTGCAGCAGATAATAAAGACAACCACAAGGCCTTCTATAGTTATGTAAAGAATCTTCACGGCAATACCCACATTTGCTCTGAGCTACTGCACAATGGTACCTCCTATACCAAGCCAACAGATATTGCCAGTATACTGGCAGACAGATTCAGTGCCAACTTTACCCCCCCAAAGGACCAATCACAATACCAGTAGATTGCCAGGCACCCAGTATTAATGTTGCACAAGTTAAAACAGCACTGTCCAAGGCCAAGAATACAGCTTCTATTTGACCTAACAATATCCCTGGTTATGTTCTACATGAACTACAGAGTGAACTGGCACCTCACCTGTGGGCCTTATTCAATCACAGCCTCACCTCAGGCTTTGTCCCTACAAATGGTGCACTGCTACAGTCATCCCTCTTCACAAAGGAGGAGCGACTACAGACCTTGGGAACTATCGCCCCATTAGCTTGACGAGTCTGATATGCAAAGCAATGGAACGCATCATCATGGACCTAATAAACAAGGATATAGGGAATCTCCAAACCCTGGATCCCACACAGTTTGGTTTTGTGAAAAGTAGATTATGCCTGCTCAATTGGTCGACTTCTTTGAGTCAGTCACCAGAGCTGTGGATGAAGGCAAGGTGGTTCATACAGCCCACCCTGATCTGGCCAAGGCTTTTGATACCATTCCCCACTTAGGAATCATAGAAAAACTCACTAAGCTTGGCATCAACCCCTATATCACTAGGTGGGTTGCAAACTGGCTCACAGATAGAACCCACAGTGTAAAAGTAGCTGACTCCAAGTCAGATTGGCGACTAGTCATGAGTGGCGTCCCACAGGGTTCGGTCTTGGGTCCTCTCCTGTTTGGTATCTACTTCTCTGAAGTCCAGGCCAATACAAAGGGACTCTGGCTGACAAAGTTCACAGACTATTGCAATTTGGGGGCTATTATTAACTCCCCAAGTGATGCTGACCTCCTACAGAAAGGCTTCACTGAAACCAATGACTTGTGTCAGAACCATGGCCTTAAGCTCACTGCCAAAAAATGTGTCATCATCCCCTTTGGAAAAAACCCAGTTCCCATGAATTACCACATTGATGGTAGTCCACTGAACACAGAAGGCGTTATAAGAGATCTGGGAACACAGGTTGGCAGCAACCTCTCTTTTGATCACCACATTGCCAATGTGGTCAGAAAGTCCTTCTGTGTGGCACATCTCATTACAAAGGGTTTTGCATCCAGGAAGAAAGAGGTAATTGTCTCCCTTTACTCTTCCCTCATTAGACCAATCATCGAGTACAATGCCCCATTTGGCATGTACCTCACTAGACACCTGCAACAACTGGAGAGGCCACAAAAGTACCTCACAAAGTGGATCCTAGGCCTTAAACACTTGTCCTATATGGACAGACTCAAAAAACTCCAACTACTCTCTGTCTCATATTGCCTACTTAGAGGCGATCTCTGCTTGACTTACAAAGCCATGTCTGACCCAGCTCTGTTAGAAATGCTACATCTAAAGAAATCCTAATCCCTCCGCACCACACACTCCAGAGACCTCAACCTCATTACCACAATTAACAGAACATGCTGGAGGGACAGGTTCATAACCCAGCGACTGCCCATACTATGGAACAGACTTCCCATACATGTCAGGTAGAGCAGCTCGCTCACACTCTTCAACAGAAATCTTGGTGAGTGGATGGGAAACAGAAAATTCACTCCGGGGATAACTCCAGTGGCTCTACTCGACAGAGGTACTGGGAACTAAGGTTGGGTGGCACTATACCAGGATAATCCTATGGCTAGGCTTGTAAAGGTCCCAGGGCCATTAGCCTAGTACACACCTATGAACTTATGAACCTATGAACCTATGTGATATCAGCCATTTCTAAATTTGCAACTTACTAAGGGTAGGTCATATCAACTAGAGCAATGCTGATCAAGTACCATGGTAATATGGGTTTTAATGAATACTGTTGAACAGATAGTTCTCTTACTGCTGATACTCATAGCTCTCAACCAACCGGGACAAATCTCAACAGAATCATGGACAAATCCAAAAATAATCAGGGGCACTTTTAAATTTAGCACTATCAACTTGAGACAATACCAGAATAAGAGAATGTGAATTAATATACAGTTTCTAAAGTAAAAGAAGTCTATAACTCTAATTATTGTCATTATTTATTGAGTACAATTCACCACCATTTCTCTGAATGTCACCAGTTTTAGGAGGGATTAAGAGGGACAGAGCTAAAATTTGAATGAAAATCAGGGATGTCCCTGAAAATCAGGGACAGTTGGGAGGTATACTCCAAATTAAATCAAGTTACCCTTTACTGAAATACACAATATCAACTATTCTCTGAATATACATTTATTCTTTCATTCAGTTTTCAGTAGCAGCTCTATCCTTCTCAAGATTTCAAAGTAGCCAAGGTGAATTCTGATGTACATTAAGCAAAAGGCAGAGAGAACTAATTCTGGATGACAGATGCCATTCATGCACAGGATATCTGCATGCACACACACACACACACACACACACACACACACACACACACACACACACACACACACACACACACACACATAATGAGCCCATATTTACAGGCAGTTTAGAGAATTTTAACACAATTCAAATTCTGCTTGCCTTTGAGATATGAGAGCAAACCACAGAAACTGGAAAAAAAACACAATAACATAGAAAAAAATGCAGACACTACACAGAAAACCCCCTAACTGGGAATCAAACCAAAGAAGTAAGAACTATAAGGCATAAACAGTAATAAATGCATTATTGTTTCACTTTATTCTGTGAATAAAGTTAAGATGAAAAAATCAGACACAGACTTCATGACACAAACATTCATTTAAATGTGTAATTGAAATTAAATATTTGCTAGCTATGCTACTATATCCATACATATATATTTCAGTACTGCATTTGTCATGCAAAAAAGGGAGTTAGAGGAACAATTTAAGCCATCTTTGTAAACAATGCTGTTTCCTAATATTACTAGCATCACTTTCCTTTATTGTGTCATTCCCACTCACACATCATACATTAAAAAAAAACTTCCCTCTCACCTTCTTAATGTTAACAAAACTATAAACATCACCACCACACACATGCACTATGTAAAACATTCATTTAATTCTGGCAGACTTCCTAATATCTTTCCCAGATACATCACAGACATCACTTTAATTCATCACTTCCCTCAACAAAATCATCATTTTTCCCCTGCAGTTACCTTGAATCTGAGGAATTGCAACTATTTAGCATTGCATTTTTATACAAATTATGATCTCACCTTTTTTATTGATCAGGTTTAACTTTATACTTTGTGGATGGAATATTCTGTGCCCGTCAACCCCCCCATCCCCACCCCTCCCCCCAAAAAGAGTGAGTATAGAGCCATTTACCTATATTACCCGTCTGCAGTGGGAAAAATCCTAAAATGGCAATGTAACTGAGCAGAAGTTACCTGTTAAATTTAGATAACGTCTGCTGAGCTCGCCGTAATTTGTAGGCTGTGAGTGACTCACTCCCGTTTATATTTAACACTGCAATATTAACATGTTTCAACTTGTAATTTACATCAGCTACTACTCATTTCAATCACCCACTGTGCATGTACTTCATGACTCAGTAAGTTGAAGTGGGGGCCATAATACACTACAGATACAAGGTCATCTTAGCGTGACAGCTTGTACCATCTAACAAAGCTGTAATATTCCTAATATGCAAAAAATGTCTTTGTATGCTTTTTATATCCTGTATAGAAACACATACCCACAGATACCTAGAATCAACTACAGATGCCTGCATATTCCAAATGGCCAGCTATCACAGAAATATAAATGTAACTATCACTCAGGCACGCTACAACAAAGGAAGCAAAATAAAGCATTTGTTACTGTAGTACATGGAAACATCCAGGCACAGTCGTTTTTGTATATGAATTATGTCAAGCAGTATTCTGTACTTTTAAATACTGTTGTAAAATATGGGTGCTATAACAGAAAAGATCATTCTAACACACTGTAGCCATATCAGTTTTCTGGACCTTGAAATAACTGTCTTATTATCTGGCATTAAAACATTCTGTCTGATCTGATTACTGATGTGCAAAAGCCTTTACTCTTTTTCTTGGCTGCATATCAGCCAGGGCGTGTATAAAGTTGCACATGCCTGACAGTCTATAGGAAGCGGTCCTTCTTTTAGACTATGTAAAGCACCATTCAGCGTTTGTAAACCTGCTTGAGTTAGAAAAGGAAAATATAGTGTCAGGTGACTCTGATTTTGTAGTAAGATTTTAGTTGTAATGCATTTATGCAAAAAGGCCTTCTCCCAATAACCTAATTTCTGTAAACAGTGTTTCTTCCCTACATGGTGACAAGGGGAAGTTAGTCTTGTTACCATTAAAGGAAAATCATCTTTTTATGCCAGGGTGGAAACTGAACATATTGGGATTTTGGCTTTCATTTTATTTATTTATTTATTTGTTTATGGTTGTTTATTGATATATGGTTCTGATCACATCTCACTAATTTCAGGCCCAACCCAGGCTGTACAGAGACAACTGTTAAACAGGTTAAAACAGATTAGACACAGATAATACATAACACATTAGACTTATTAATACATAGAACCTATGCACTACCCTCTGGGCCAAGATTGTCAGCTAGGCTACACTGGTAACAAAAGGATGTATCAGGAAAATGGAAAGTAAAACTAAAGGCGCATGAGATGAAACTGAATACAGATAAGACGGTGGTAATGGCAGCAAACTGGGGAAATCAGAAGAAGCTGAGAAATGAGATACAAGGGAAGACAGTGGTACAGGTCAACAGCTTCAGGTATCTGGGAGTGGTGATTGAGGAGAAGGGGAGCCTGAATAAAGAGGTCAAAGTTAGAATTAGAGGGGCTGCAGGCAACTGGCATATAGTCTCAAGTGTAGTCTATGATAGAAGAATGTCAAACAAGCTGAAAAGTAAGGTGTACAAGACTGTGGTGTGACCAGTACTACTGTATAGTACAAAAACCTGGGCAGTAAAGGTAGAGCAGTGGAGGAAGCTAGAGGTGACAGAAATGAAGTTCCTGAGATGGGTGGTAGGATGAACAGTGTGGGACAGACACAGAAATGAGAACACAAGGGCAGAAGCCAAAGAAGCTCATATTGCAGATGGATAGCTATGGAAAATATGACTGGAAGAGACGCGGATTTAATATTAAGCAAGAAAAAGCTGCTATGCCGACTGAGGCTATAATCTAATAGTTTGCTATGTTTGAATGAATATTTATATATTAAACAGAGCAAAACTCAGGAATCTGACATTAAATGTGTTTGTTTTTACAAGTGTTTATTGAAGTGGTATTATTTTTTAATTACTACACTTTTGAATACTTATTTTTGAGGTATTATAGATCCACGGGTTAATGTTTACCATGTGATCAGTCAGTTTTGCTTTTTAAAAATTGCTCACACACACATTGTCTGATGAAGTCCTTTTGTTGTGTGGATTGAAAGCACTTACTTAAATAAAACAGAGTTGGCTGAGTATAAATGGATTAATTATTTCAGGATTGATGTACCCCCCTGGAATTAATACAATGTGTAGTATAAAACCTATATTTAAAGATAGAAGTTGTAATATATAGATTCATAGTATATGCATTGGTGCCTCCCACAGTGAGCTGTCTTAATTATTTAATTAATTGGGTAATAGGCTGGCAGAATATTTTAAAGAGTATTTAAGTTGTTGAAACAAATTGAGATTGTGGGCATTGAAAAAGAGCCCTTTGAGCTTGAAAGCTTTGTGTTTTGTTGTTTCTATGCAAGTGTTTTATTAAAGTGTCTTATTAAAGTGTGCTACGAGATGTTTGGATCTTTGTTTTATAATTAAAGGTCTGTTTTGTAAGTATGTATCCATTTCACTTGGTAAAGCTTAAATCTTCTATGCAAACCCGATAACTTTATGGAGTGTTTTAAATAGATCTTTTGCAAAGATGTTGGCTATCCTTTTGCATTCTTTGGCTGCTTATCTGAGTTTTATTTTTTTTTTGGCATTACAAAACAGACCTTGCTCAGTCCTCAGTAGTTATTGTAGTAAAGTTTCTAGCTTTGAATAATAGACTTAAGCTTTACTGAATGTAAGAGATGCATACTACAAAACAGACCTTCCATAAACCTCAGTATTAAACACACAGAGTCATCACAACAAGGAAAGAGGAAGAAGCACTAGTAGTCAGGAAATGGGCACTGACATCCACATCACATTTTACCAGATCTGTAAACCCCACAGGTACTCACCACAACCAGGGCTCCCTAAAAGGTTTTAGAAACTGTACAGAGCAGATTGCGGTTGCCTACCTGTCAGGGTTAAAGGTTAGGGATGTTACAAACAAGGTGAAAAGTCTGCTTGTTAAGTTTGACATCATGATGGTGTGACTAGTCCTAGATTTTATATGCAGCAGGATATGGCTGGACTTATAAATGTCCTCTTGAACATTGCAAATAATATTTCCTTAGTTAAATACTGCCTTCACCAAAAGGTAAATGTATAATGCCAGATTGCAATTAGTTGTTAAACAGATGGTACCATAGGCTGGAATTCAATGCCTTACTGCCTGGGGACATGTGTGCTACACCGAGATTAATTGTACTTCACGGGCTTCAACTCTGTCTAGAGGAATTGCCTGAACAAGCTGCCACTCCAATATTGCCTTTTTTTTTGACTTTCCAAATTTCATGCAAAACCAATTCATTAAAATTCCAGACGAAAACTACCAAGGTAAAACTAACGCTATTTAATGTTAGAACTTTAAATAGTATAGTACTTAGCTATAAAGACGCCTTCACTTAGACCTCATAGAAATCTGCACTGAAATCTGGTTCAAAGATTCTAAATGCGTACCACAAAACAAACACCACTCTTTTCATTATTGCAGATTATTGATCCCGTGGAGGTGTTTCTACGTGATGAAAAACAACTTAAAGCAAGGTTACTAGAGAATAGTCTCAGTATATGAATATTACACACACATTTAATCCAGTCATTGACCTAGATGAGAATGTAATACAAAGTTAGAGCACTCCATGTATGTCAACAACAGAACAGTCATAGGTGCATCTGCTCATAGGCTGGCACTAGGCAACCAGTCTGCAGACCATTGCAATCCTTGCCAGTAAAGCATGTCCAAAAGTTCCCTCTAGCTTTAAGGAGGGCAGCACAAGCTACACAAGGGGAGAATTTGAGGCAGCCCACCCAGTTATGTACGTTTACCTTGAAGGTGTCAAGGGTGCTGCTCTGCTTGACATGTAATGCATGTTTGTACAAAAGGTTGAAGAGGGAGACCCTTTGAGATATGTATCTATCATCCCAATGTAAATTATTTGTCTGTTGATGAAGGTGAAATTCTTTTAACTGGGTATTTCAGGAGATATTTCTTCTGTGAAAGAAGAAGTCAAGGAGAGCTGGCTTTTTCATGGCTTAAATGGCTAGACACAGATTACCACTGAGATACCAAGAGTCCAAGTAAAAGAGAGAACTGCTAGTCTGAGAAGATAACTAAGGGTCTTGTGACCATCGATCTTTTGGGATTCTCTGATGCCTGTCAAGATGAGTGATATGCTTAGACAAATACATGACTAAAGGAGTATTATATTCAATAATGTGTCTGCTTACTGATGAATGAAGGGGAATTAAAACTTCTTTGGATCTAGAGAAGATGCCTCTGAGCATTGGATGAGCCACAGAGAAGGCTTTCCTTGTTACTTTGGAGACATGATAGTCAAAATACAAGGATTTAGCAACAACAACACTACATAGGTCACTTATTACAGTGTCTGATTGGAGGGGTATACTTATATGGTATGATACTGAATGTGTGTGTGTATACACACACACACACACACACACACACACACACACATATATATATATATATATATATATATATATATACATATACCAAAATGAGCTATGCTACAGTTTTTCACATTTACTTTGTGACTATTGTCTTTACCGTTGTTTAACCATTTTGGAGTAATTTTGAGTCAATAGAGGAGCAAATAATGACACCAAATTTCCATTACTCTGCAAATTCAGATAACCGTAAGGCCAGGAATGTTGGCTTGAAAGTCTGAGGAATAGATACTGCATAGGAGAGGGCCCAATACTTCCCCTTCTGGTGTGCTTCTGGTAACTTTTTGCTTTCAGAAATAGCACCTGCAACTCTAACTACATAAGTTGTGCCACACAGTAGGTTAGCTATCCACACCACAGCATATAGATTAGTATTTTGTATTTAGATTTACAAGTTTGTCAATTATGCTGTGTGAGGAAAAGTTTCAAAGGCCCTGGCCAGGTCTATAGATATATATATATATATATATATATATATATATATATATATATATATATAGTTGGTATGTACCTCACAAGACCACAGAAATACCTCACAAAGAGGATTACTGGCCTCAAACAGATGCCCTATGCAGACCGTCTAAAAAAACTACAGCTTTACTCCATCGCATATCGCCTACTCAGGGGCAATCTCTTCCTAACATACAAAGCTATGTCAAACCCAGAGCTGTTGGACATGCTCTACTTAAAGAAATCCCAATCCCTCCGAGCTACACGCTCTAGGGACCTAAACCTTGTCACCACAATAAACAGAACATGCTGGAGGGATAGATTCCTGTCCCAGAGACTTCCCATACTCTGGAACAGACTACCTATCTATGTCAAACAGAGCTCCTCATTAGCACTCTTCAAGAAAAATCTTGATGATTGGATGGGAAATGGGAAATTCACCCCGGGGATCATTTCTGTGGCTCTGCTCGACAGGGGCACAGGAAAATAATTTTCTTGGGTGGCGAAAGCCAGGGTACATTTTTTGGCTAGGCTTGTATGGGCCCTAGGGCCGATAGCCTAATACTTACCTATGAACCTATATATATATATATATATATATATATATATATATATATATATATATATATATATATATATATATATATATATATATATATATATATATATATACACATATACATATATATATATATATATATATATATATACATATATATATATATGTGTGTGTGTGTACGGAATAACTGTTCACTGCTTTGGTGACTATTTCAAAGAAATTAATTATGTTAAAGAGGCAGGAGCTACTTTTAACAAAGCCAATTTCATGTGGTGTCAAGGTCAAGAGACTTTTAATATCTAAATTAATGAGGTCTATGATAATATGTTCCATAATTTTACATATGAGACTTGTAAGACTAATGGATTAGTAATTGACAGGTGTTGTATCTACAATGGAATAAGGAAAGAAAACACTGACGCTTGTATGAGGATTGAACCCAGGACCTCCTGCATTCTGTATGGTTGACACTGCCAATAGTCTAACAAGAAGTCTCTGGGCATTTGGTTACCAGGTCTCCCCCAAGACCAGGTGTTAACAGAAAAGGAAAAAGATACATGCCATAGATTTAAAAATGAAGCAAGTGAGACAAATGGGTCTGTAGTTACCAGGGTCTGCTGGTGGGCCACCTTTGTATAATGGCATTACAGTGACTATTTTCTGGCTTTGAGAATGTAACCAGTGGGGAGGCTTAGATTAAGAACATTAAATAGGGGACCAGATTAGCCATTTTTGGTATTTGTAATCTGGTATTTAGCAGGTCCCATGGATGAAGTATTCCTACCTTTTGAGAGGTCTGAAACAATTGTTCCAGAGCAATTACTGGAGTGGCTGAGACCACAGAATCTGTGGAGGAGGTATAACTGTGGGTGGAACAAAATTTGTACTAAATTTGTCAACTTGTGTATTAGTTGTTTCAGTCGGGTCAGAGTGAACATTTGTTTGTGAACTACCTCAAAACATTGCCATGTGTTAGTTTTTAACTTACTGACATCATTAAACATAGAGTTATTTTTGTTTTCACTGGCTATTTGAAGTGCATGGTCAGCTCTGAAGTCCCTATTAGCACCCTTAAGCTCTTGGCTAGTTTGCTTAAATGTGCCCTTAAGGTAGGTAGAATAAGACCTCTTATAATCATTAAGCAATTTCTTTCTCTTGTTACAAATTTTATTTACAAGAGTATTCCACCATAGTGGTTTGTTTAAAAATGTGCAATTACATTTGCAAGTTTAGCAGCCTTAGCAATGTAGAGCATTGGAGAAGGATTACAATTGAACCTATTGAGGCCATCAGGTAATTCAAGAACATTTGCTTTTAAAAAGCTCCTAATCACATTATTTGCAGGTGAAATTACATAAATTTTACATGAAAAAGTTCTTGATTAATGGTATGACTTAATAATGGAAGATGTTACATACTGAGGTGTGCAAGAAAGAGCCATATCTGTAAGGCAAGTTCAAGGGCAATTTGGCCTTATCAGGATGGATAACTATTTGTACCAGGAAGTTATCATTTATAATGTCAAAGAATAGCTGGGACTGATGTCCTCTGATAATGTAAGTCAGCCAGCCTGTTGACAGATAGCTGAAGTCTTCCAATAAACAGGCATTGGCATCAATGGGGATTTCAGTTAGGGCACTCAGATAACTAGCATGGTCAGAATAGGACATAGTAGGTGTTCTACAGCTAGATATAAAGTGGCAATTAGTCTTCCATAGTATTAAGAGTTCAAATCTGGAGTCCTGAAGAATCAGTCATAAATTATGATAACCTTCTTAAATACTGATACCTCCTGCACAGTTACCAGTAAGTATGAAAACATGATAGGTACTAGTGACTTATTAATATTCAGGATTAAAGCAAATCAACAACAATGGTGACAGATCACATAAATGAAACAAAATAAATAAAAAAAGACAATCAGATCAACAAAAACTTTACTAACACAGACAGTGACCACTTTCGTCCAAAACCTGACTTTTTCAGGCTTTACAAGTTAGAAAATTAACCAAAATTTAAACATCCAAATCCTTAACAACTTAATCAAGTAATCCAATTAATACTTCAAACTTCTGAATTTTAGAAAACCTTTGAAGTTTTCCATATCTTTAAGACCAAATCCAAAAAGTAAAAAAGTCACAGAGACAAACCAATTAGTAAAAACTACAAGAAAAATCTAAACAAGCTAGAGTTTTCACTCTGTGAGACCTTAAATATCCCGTAATAAAGGCCCATGGGATATATGCAAATGAACTTTTAAGGACATCAATTTTTCAGCTTTTTGGCTTCTGAATATCTATGACATTTTACTTTTTCTGTTTAAGTCTTTGTGGATACATTCAGGCCAATAAAGCCAAACCCCACTATACTTTTATACCTTCATATCTGATAAGAAGCTTAACCTTCTGATTAAGTTTATTATTGATTGTTCTACCTGTCTGGTAAACAAAATGAGGGCAGCCTCCTGTTATATCTGACACTACAGGGAAAGCATTAAAATCCTTCAGTTATTTATCGGTATTTGTCTGCATCACCTGAACTGAGTAGTTTCATTGCAAAAAAATTCTAACAAGACCCTTAGTCAATCAACCCTTCTGTTAATACATGAGGCCTACACATGCCATCCTTTTCTTTGCGGTACACAAGCACTTATTGAACCAACAAGTTTCTGTGGATAACCCCTGTTAATAAATGTATTCATTTATCCTGAAGATTCCTTCAGTTATTCAATTTGGTGCAATTCCTTCTAGCAATGATTATGAAGTACCTACAAATTTAGATGATATTTCTAAATCTTTTGAGAATGTTTTGCTCAAGGTTAAGAGACTTAACTGGAATGTGTTTTTTTTTAACAAACTTTAATGGCCAAGTGTGATACAAGGGGATTGAGTATTGCTAAGTTTCCCAATGACAATTATCCTGGCAGGTTTTATTCTAAGTGGAAAGCCTTGAATCTTAAAACAGGCATAGCATACATAGGTTTATTAATTGATTTTAATAAATCTGAAATCCAGCAACTTCAAAGGAAAGTGACTAATATGTATAGGAATTCAAAAAAGTAGGACTTTGGATGCTAGTTTTGAGCCAAAGTTGTAAGCCATTATGGACTAAATGATTAAAGAAAATTTTATTTTATTTATTTTACATTTGTTCGCTGGGAAAGTCCAACTGGGCAGAAACCCATTTTCAGCAGAGGCCTCGGGAGAAAAGCTCCACATAAAAAATGCTATAACAAAGACAAACAAATGGATACTTATACATAAGATAAATGCATATAGACATTCCATAGCTTTACATGGTGAGGTACTAGTATACAAATACATACAAACAAGAAATGTATCAAGATATATACCTGGATACTTATACTTATGATAAATGCAAACAAAATTTCACAGCATGTCAGACAGAGGAATAATCCTACAACAGTTAAACCCTATTCCTTATTGATTTAATAAGCTAAGAAAAAGCAAAATACAATTATTTTAAATTATTGTTACATATTTACAAAAATGTTATCCAAGGTTAGAGTGGTTATGAATTATTATAGGAAAAGTAAGATTAGCTAAAGGTTGTGATATTATTTAAAGAAGAAGATAATAATAGTTTTGATTTATAGAATATCTAGATAGCAATAAGGGAGTTAGAGGGGACATCTGTGAGATAGTTGTAGCAATAGGCTGACACAGCATTACTTGGATGGGTAATGTGGTATATCATAAGTAGTATAAGCTAACCAGGAGTGTTACACGAGCAGAGCCATGCATGCAATAAATGACTTTTGAGTAATTTTTTGAAGTGTGCAGTGTTGGAAGTGGATCTAATAGTCTGAGATTTAATATTTTGAAAGTCAGAAAAGTTTGAGCAGGATCAGAATGATTAACAGGATGGTAACTAATTCACTGTTCAGAATAACTCTTCATCAGAGACTTGGGGTATTTAGTTGAATCCACAGTTACCATATCCACTAATGATACTATTGCAGTACAACCTGTTTTAGGTTCTCTGCATGACAAATCTCAAAGGTCTCCCCATTTAGCTCATTAGCAGCTGAACCAAGAGGGGAATTAGTCAATGGGTATGACAGGCCCCAGAGACCAAGAGAAATTAAAATTTTCCAATGTGAGAGCAGTATGTTGCAAGAAATGATGTTGCAGGAGTTATTCGGAAGGACAACATCAAGCAGGTGAGTACTTGGGTGGAAGGAGCAACGCATTCATTCAGCAAACAGAATGATGAGTGATGGAATCATTCACAAAATCAGAGGCATTTGCATTTTAAATGTTGCTTCAAAAAGGAAAATTGTAGTTATTAATCTGTCTAATTACAAATTATCTTATACTGAAATCAGCATTTTAAGTAAGGGGCTTACTTATGTCCCTGCACACAGGCGCAATTTAGTTACAACCATTAACTCCCTAAGGGAGTATGTGTGGAAGATGAATTTAGCTGTGCTTAGAAAATTGCAAGGTAAACCATAATCTAAATGTGAGTTTAACCAGATTAAAAGTCCAATATTGTACAATTTAACAATGGTTGCCAGATTAGTAGCATTTTTGAATGTTTGTGAGATGGAAATAAGTGAATTATTTTATAAACAGCCCTCAATTAAGTATTTAAAATTAACTAAGGAGAAACATCCTTTGTAATTATTGCATTCTGATAACTTGATTAAAGTTATGCAGGCTGAAAAAGAGGGTGCATTAGTCATCATGAATTTCATTATTATTGAGTGAAAATGTTAGAATTATTATCTAATAAAAATGATTATAAGTGTATACCAATTTTACATTATAAGAATGGTTTGGTCAGGGTCTCACGATGTGAGTCTAGCAAATTATTTTAAGTTTGAAAGTGCACAAGAATCTCTTATTTTTGTGTTGCCTGAGATTCATAATGACTTTTTTAAATCTGCCAGAGGCCAGTTGTTTATAGCAAAGAAGCCAAAACAGAAGCTCTAGGCATTTATATAGAAAACCAGACTAATATGGTAGCTGTTGGTAGCTAATCTTTTATCAAAGATTCATTTATTGTGATTCAGTAGATTAGAACTATTGAAATGTGTTATGTAGATACTATGGCTACAGCTGATGTGCAATCTTTATACTCTGTCACTCTCAAGGATTTGGGGTTTGGAGATTAATTATATCTTGTTAAACAAAGGAATGGATTTTCCCCTGTCTAAAATCTGATTTATTATCGAGGTTTTAGATGTCATTTGATCTTACAATTTTATAGTTCATGAAGGGAAATTTTACAGACAAAAAATAATGTAGCTATGGTGACTGCTACGGCCCCTAGCCATGCCAAATTACTTATGACAAGCTGGGGGGAAACTAATATACATATATATATATATATATATATATATATATATATATATATATATATATATATATATACACACACATACATAAAATATTCACATTTTATGGAATGCATGCATTTTTTCAAATGCTTTTTAGATGATATTATTATATGAAAAACAAATCAGCATTGCTGCTAAATGGATTTCTTGATCATTGCAATAATGTGGACAGTTACTTAAATTTTTATTTGTGATCAGATAAATTATTTTGGACATTTTATTAATTAAGAATGGCATGGGTTCAGAAACTTGTGCGAAGCAATAATTATTTACATTTCACAAATGTGCATCCATTGTGGTCAAAAAGGAGTGTAACTATTAGGGGACGAGCTGAATAACATAAGAGTTCTGAAAGGTTTCAGTAGGAAGACTCATGACCAATGAAGAAATTATTAATAGAGGTTATCCAGCAGAACTTATTGGTTCAGAAATTCCTTCTGTACTCCAAGAAATTGATGGTATTTTTTACTTGTCAAAGCAAGAATATTGTTTATGTATCTCTTTGTTCTTTTTAACAAAGTTTTTATATTGATTGGACTCCCAGACCACTATTAAGATGTATTAATAACATCTGTTATGCCATGAGTTAGGGATGAAAGTAATGCTCTTTTTCAAGCATAAAGGTTCAGGGTTCAGATTTGGTGTATTAGAAACTGTTGATTCTGTAAGGAAAGGAAGCAGTGGATGATTTTTCTAGACTATTGAGAATACATGTATAAAGAAAGACTCTACGTTTTTTGCATTCCTGGTCTTAATGATAGGGAAAACTTCAAAAGATTTTCTAAAACTCAGAAGTTTAAATCATTAATTGGATCATATGATTAAGATGTGAATCATTTGTGGCATTTGAAATGGTGGTTCTTTTTTTAACTTTCACAATACAAAAAAGTCCAGTTTTGTATAAAATAATTCACTGTCTGATCCATTAAAGCTTCTAATTATTAGCACAATCATTTTTTTATTTTGTAACTTATGTTAATGGCCAGTCTCAGAGCCAGTGCCTCACAGCCATTGGTGCCAATACAGGAAGTAGACAGCACATGACATACCACCAGCGTGAGTGGCCAACCAAATGTCAACCATTTTTGTGTATGCAGGGAAAATAGGAAGAATCTTATTAAATTGTAACACCAAACATCTTAATCAGGGAAGATACATGTGGATACTTAGGTATGTGTAGCTTTAACCATGGTAGCTACAGGAATGATACAGGGTCCCATGTTACAGTGAAGGTGGGTGATTCCTCCCCATCCCTCAACTCCCATAGCGTTACAGGGAGGATCACTTTATCATATGACCATGCCACGTAACATTTTGCCATCATTGTTAGCGCTGGGTGCCCTGCTGACACTATTTTGCGCTGTTGCTCTGAAACCTCCCCCAGTGGAACCTATGAAAACAGAACACATAAAAGAACACTGTCTGCCCCCATGCATTTGTCCGTATAACCCCTTGGTATGTCTAGTGCTGCACATTACACTACAGTTCAAATTATTTTCACAAGTATAACTTGCCATGCTGTTTATTGCAGCTGCAGACCAGAGGTGCTTGGAAATACAGATAAGCAGGCAGGCCTTGGTCAGTACTCCCTTCAAATGCAGTGGAATGTATTATAGTATACTGTAGTGCAAATACTAGCCTGGTGCATTCACATGGTTGGTGCCAGCTCCACTCTCTAAGCCATTCCCAGCGATATAACTCTTAACCATTCAGAGTTTCCCAGAAAGTACAGATTTTTGCCTCATATTTTTGGTCTATTCCACATAAAATTCATAAATTTCTGCACGTCATTGAGGACTGAAGTCACTAAATAACAACAAACATTTGATTCCGAGATTTCATATCCTTCAGTAAATGTATGTTAAAGGAAAACATGTTATTCTATTATTAACTTTCTAATTTTATAAGAGTAATATTGAAAATCTGTCCCTGATTTGGGGCCTTTGTCTCTCTCATTATTTTTGGCTTTGTCTAGATTTCTTGAACTAAGAGATTGTTTTGTTGAAACACTTATGTCATCAGCATATTTGGACACCTGACAGGCTGGCTGCATTTTGTACATTTTTAGCCAGAATTCCTGTTTTGCACCAGTTAAATCTTTAGACAAATGTTTTCATTTTACTCTGAATTTATTGCATAATTGTATTTGTTAACCAACATAGTCAGAAACTACCTCTTATAATATTATGCCTTTTGACAAAATCTTGTTTTTTTAACCACAATTTTTACGTCTGGCACAATGCCTCTGTTTCTGATGTTTTTTCTAAATTGTTTACACACCAGTTTTAATGTCTCTTGGGAACAGATGATATCTGAACTCAGAGCTGCACTTGACCATGCTGTATTTCTTTAACAAGTGACGGATCACTGTTCTCCCGCCTTTTTTGACATCACTTATTGTCATGGTCCTGTCCTATATTTCCAGTAGTCTAGGACACTTACAGATTACAAGGCATCCATTTTTTCCATCCAAAGTCCTGTGCAATGTCTCAAGAGATCTTTTTCTCATGGAAGCACCTCTGAGGAGAACTTAGCTTCTGAAGAACTTTATTCCTTATCACAACCATTGGGTCCACTGTCTTTGCAGTTTGAATTCTTTGAAGCTGGTCTCATACCATATAAGATGCTTGGCACTAAGGCAACTATGGCATATGGCCTGCTTTACCTCTCGTTAGGCAGCCTCACAGGTCAAAACTGTCCATCTTGACATTTCAGTGAGAAGTTATATGAAAAAAAAGTTATTTACCATCTGTAAACCATCAAAGTTTCTTACTTGTATAGAGGTCAGCATGAACTAGGTCAGAACATGTAAAAACAAAAAACTCTGCTTACCGGTTTGTCACACCAGAGGTTGTCTCCATTCTTGTTTTCTATCCCATGATCATTGCAAATGTATTGCAGTGATTTCCAGACTTCTAATATGTTGGTGAGAAATACTGTTTTATCCATTATGTGTGATAGAATATATCCAAGACAAATTTTAAGTTTCAAAAGGTATCTGTTATTAAGCATAAGACTAAATGCTGTGGAGTTTAAACTGGATACTAACATTACTTACTAAGGTTACAAAATCTAAACTTATTCTAAGTCCACAAGACAGTAAAAGCATTGTAAATATATCTAATGTCTACAAAAGAAAGAGTTTACAGGTGCAAAAAATTAAAAAAAAAATGTTTTCTTTAGCAAACAGCTCTGAATGAGTCTATTATGAGCCAATGTGAATTTGAAATTCCACTTAGTTGATCTTAATTGATTTTGCAACTCCTATGTATCCTTATTTGTTTGCTTGTGTGACCTTTTTATTCATTCTTATAGAAAATGTACAAAAAAACTCTTCACCGACAGCTGAAGAGAGAATACCCGTAACCACAGGCAAAAAATGAAAAAGCAACCAGGTACTCTCACCACGAAGTAAAGTAGACAGGCAGTGAGTCCAAAGTGAACCAGAGCTCACTACAATTCAGCAACAATGCACTAAAAAGGCAACAGCTTCCGCTAGTTCAATCAGCATTAAATCACAAATTGCAAGAAGCAAGGAATTCATTCAAACAGGAACCATAAATCCACCCGTAGAATAGCGAAAAATCCAAATGTAAGAATAAAGCGTTATTGTGGCTCACAATGGCGTTTATTCTTACATTTTGGATTTTTCGTTATTCTACGAAGTGGATTTATGGTTCCTGTTTGAATGAATTCCTTGCTTCTTGCAATTTGTGATTTAATGCTGATTGAACTAGCGGAAGCTGTTGCCTTTTTAGTGCATTGTTGCTGAATTGTAGTGAGCTCTGGTTCACTTTGGACTCACTGCCTGTCTACTTTACTTCGTGGTGAGAGTACCTGGTTGCTTTTTCATTCTTATAGAAAATAATAAAATATTGTTTTCCTTAATTTGAGAAGCAAGATTGCTGAAAACTATGTAATCTCTCAGCCTTCAAAACTACAGAGCTGGCTGTACAAAGTCAACCGGACAGACCTAAAAAGGCTTTCTGTACTAAATGATACAGTACCTCAGGTTTAAATGTACACTTTCAACAAAATATATCTAAGTTAGGTATGTTAATTAATTTGCATGTATGCATGCCTAGATGGGATTCAATTGTCCCTGATGTTTCATTTGCAATTATTTTTCCAGAAGCATATAATAGATCGTTTATGATAGCAAGCATCATCTTTGTCATTTCTAAACCATAAACATGTAAATAATAGCAAAAGCGTCAGATTCATTTTCTGATTCCTGAACACAAAGTTTCCTTCTGTAGTAACACAGAGAAACCAAAATGACTTGTTAATGTGTTTTCCTTTTTAGTCTAACCACATTCCATCCTCTGTCACATGCAAAAACTGAAGTAATAAAATATATGAAACCTCAAAAATCACATACAAAGTCTGGTATGAGTAGAGTTGAATTTGAACACAGAGAGGGTATGATATCTTTTATTGTGTAGCTTTATTTTAGGAAGTTGAAAACTTTAAAATCCCTTATTATTTTAAACACATCTCTCCTTCATCTGAAAGTAAGGCATTGTGGGCCAGCACAGCATACAGAGCAATATTTTATTACTTTAAAAGATATACCGCCCTGTAAACATGCTTGCAAAATGAACATGTCACTCAACATATTCACAGAAAGTGGATAAACGGAAAATATTTTACTACTTGGGATATAAGTTTTTGTATTTACCTACTGTTACTTGACCATCGAGTAGTATATTTGGAAGAAATGTGTACAAGTTAAAAATGAAGTTAAGACTTTATTAGAAACACAGGTAACTGAAACCGAAGATACACCAATACAGTTATGTTTTGATGACTGTAGTGGCGTTTTTTTTTCAAGGCCTTAAATATGTGCACCTAACCAAATTTTGGCAGAGGTAGATTAAATACACAGGAAAAAAAGAAATACAAAAAAATCTTTCATATTTTACCAACTGATCTGAATGATGTATTTAGTTTATAGACTTTTATTAAGTGCAAATACTGAGGCTGATATTACTTGACTGTGGCCATTTGACCAAAGACTAGTATGAAAATGAATATTCTTTTTGCTAATAGTATGTTTGTATTTTAAATGTTTTCTTTAAGAGGTTATTTGTATTCATAGAAGTTAATTAATATTTGTTTAAATGTATTCCATGAACAGCATCTTATGGCATCCTTAGAAGGGTAAAGAGCCTGGCCATGAGAGTTGTCCTGTTATAGCTGTATATACCATGGAGATTCCATGTTTTTGGTTAGTTTAAAATAGTTTTTGAGGACATGAGCTGTGCCAGAATATAGACTGCTGACTTTTTGTCCTTATTCTAGCTGGCCATCATGGTTAGTACATTAGTTTGCATACCATAAGTCACTGGAATTTGAATATTTGAAAGTGCAATATGGAAAGAAGCTAAATCACATAATTATCTTAGATTTCCAGTGGGTGACACACCACACAGATGTAAACAATACAGCATCAGAACTCAATGTAATGCTAGTTAGCACATTCATTGCAATCCTACTAAACCAAGTTTTTCTGTATGCATCTGTTAACAGTTTGCATTTCTAGATGCTGATAAGACTGGATCCTTAATTGTTTCGCCATGTATATTTTTTCTACTTTTTTTTAGCTGTGTCCTGATGACCCCTAGTCTCATTTTGCTGAAGTCAGACATCTGAGCCATTCTGAGAGCTCTTTACAAAAGTGCCATTTTATAAACTATTTCAGAGCATTTCTAGGTAAAGATTCCTTTTATCAGCTCAGAACACTTTTGTGTAAGTAATTAGCCTGAGAGGTATGACATTTTGCCACTATAACAATTAACAGATACTTAACAGATCCTTATTGCTCTCCATTACAGCCAGAGTCTCGCAAAAATGGATAAAAAGCCTGATTCAGCTTCTTATAGTAAATTATGTGAGTACCTTCTAGTTTTATTTCCTAACCATTCACAGAAGTAAGAGTATATTCACTTATTTTGGTACTTTGAATGTGAAAAAGACTGGATCCAAGTAAAATGTAAACTATATACACTAAGAAATAGTACACTATTTCTTTGTCTTTTTATTTCTGATCATACTATGATATGTTCTCCATCCCAACATATTTAAGTGGTATGCGTTTTTTTCAATAAAGTGGATTCAGTAGGCTGAATGTATCTGCTGTTTGGATTAATTGCTGCTTTAAGCCTGCAATCCATGTTACTTTAATGATTTCTTTATGCAAAAAGTGTGATGGTTACAACATGATACTTGGGCACAACTCAAGCCATGAGATTATAACACACGTAGAATCCAAAGTTTAATGCACTTACAAGATAATACAACACATAACAAAATACCTGAGAAGCAAAATAAAGTTCTTCAAAGAGGAAGAATATAAAAAAAAATGGTAAGATAAACAGTCAAGTCTTTCTTTATTCCAAGTGCTACAAGACAAGCATAGGCTGCTGATCATATGTACAATCTCCATGTGAAAGGAGGGTAACAGAAAACCCATAGCTGTAATCTTCTGTGTAAAGTCATTGTAGTTTGTAATGCCACTAGTTACAGATGCTCATCAGATCCATGTTCTGGGAGTAGCTACAGGTAAAGCATTAGGGTTGCCACCTTTTCAAATGCCCAAAGTGGGGCATTTTTGGTACAAACGTCAGATTTTGCAGGCCGAAACATACCCACGGCCAGTACAAAGGACAGAACTTCACTTTTTTGACTAAATAAAAGCTTATTCTTGTAGCATTTTAGTTGCTTATTCTGTTTCTTTTAACATTTAGGTGTTTCAGATACAGAATAAATATTTTATGCAACTATTACATAAAATACAGGAAATAATTTTGTCCTAAAATCTTAGGACATTTGCCATTTTTACAATTTTTTTGCAGGACACAACTGCCCAAAGAGGGACTGTCCCTCACAAAGTGGGACAGGTGGTAACCCTATAAAGCATAGTGACCGTAATACAGTTTACTAAACAAAATAATGATATACTTAAAGGTGTAATAGTTGTGGACAACGTAAGCTGGCTGCAAACTTTGTTTAGTATTATGAACCTCGAATATAAGTACATTTATTTAGTCATGCATTGTGAAGTAATTATTAAGACCTGAATGCAAGTTATACCTATTCCGTATAGTGAATGGGATACAGGCATCAGTATCTTAAACAGTACAGTGACCTAATTGTAGAAATAGAGTTCAACTGCTTATGGCTAATTGTGTTGCACTGTAGAGCTGATTTTGAATTTTATCACATTTTAAATGCTGCATGAACTTTTTAGATGCCATATTTAGATATGGTGTACAAATAAGTGATGATGCTAGCCAGACAGATTCATGATTACTGCTCGAGTGCTTTTTGCCTACCAAAAAACAATGAAAAAAATCTCTAAAAGGCACTTTCAGCACACAGTATTTTAAGTTGTTTTTATATGGAGACAAGCCCCACTCCATCCCTTATGTGGGGGTGACCTCTACCCTCCCCCAAATTATGTATATCAACTCCATTGTCACACAACAGTGGAGAAAGAGCAACACCACATGTTCACAGAAAGTGTTTTTTACTAATAAAGCCATAGCACGGTTGTCACTCAGGCAAACAGCATTCTCCTACAACACGTTCCCAGCAGAAC
Source organism: Protopterus annectens (assembly GCF_019279795.1). Taxonomy (NCBI): domain Eukaryota; kingdom Metazoa; phylum Chordata; order Ceratodontiformes; family Protopteridae; genus Protopterus; species Protopterus annectens. The sequence continues at coordinate 691,522,553 of NC_056734.1, read as the reverse complement.
ACACATGTTTTTGACATGAAAAGATTATTTCCCATGGTATGCCATTAGGTAGGTCCATCTGGAAATGCCCTAAACAGTGTAAAGTATCCACTTTATCCCATATTGCACCACCTTGGGATTAAAAGAACTAAGGTGTGTTTGGCTATTTTATATCACATGGCAATCTGACAAGCGTCTTTAGTGGACTGATTTCCGTGGGTCTCATTATCCTTGTCAGTTCTCCAGAGGACAAGGTTGTCTATCTGTGCCAGCACAGGCCATCACTAGACAGTAGATGCAGTATATTTTAATAAGGATATATCTGCAAGTTACCAAAGCACAGGATGCAGATAAACATTATACTGATCAACGTTTTCCACAGGAAATGTAACCAGCAGTGGCTCCTTTGTGTGTGTGTGTGTGTGTGTGTGTGTGTGTGTGTGTGTGTGTGTGTGTGTGTGTGTGTGTGTGTGTGTGTGTGTATATATATATATAAGTTTGGTTTGGGGTGGAGGGACAGGGCTTGCTCTCACTGCAAAAAACACTTGCGGTTTAATTTTTCACCCTTTTGTATTTTAGGTTTTAGTTTTTCTGTTTAGATTCCTCAGCATTAGGTTGTTCTATGTTCCATAGTAGAACTATAGTAATTCTTGGCTTGATTTTCTACAGCCTGAGAAGTCGAACAAACTGGGTAAATTCACTGCAGAAGCTAAGGTACTTAGATATGTAAGGGTGGACCAGCATTAATAGGGAGGTTTAAAAATCATTCACTTGAAAGGAAGAAAGAGTGACTTTGTGGAATCAGTCATGTCAGTCTTTGGAAAAGAAGAGGAACAATTTGTCCAGTGACTTTTCGTTAGAACTGAGGTTTGCTAAATTTTACCCCAGAACTGAGAGGTGGTAGTTTCTGGTGAAGCTTCTAAATATAAGATTGACTGCCTCACATCAATTCAAGCAACAGGAACTCGGCTAAAGCCTATTGTTTATTAGGTTGATACGAGAAGGCCTTCTATTTTGCCGATGAGTGGAACTATGCCTATTATTTTTACAATTTGTGTTTAAACTTGTTATCTGCTGGAGAACGTTTGTTCACTTCTGCCTTCTGAAAAAAATATTTTATGTTTTATCAGTCTTCCAATACTTTTCAGAAAAAATGCTTTTTAATGTCTATACTGAAACTCATACCTCCTTCAGTCTAAAAACATAACTCCTTATTCAACTGTTTTTTTGTTTAAATTTGTGATATTATACTGCTGCATATTTATTATCTTATGGCCTGTTATGTCTTCTTTTTACTATCCTTTCCTTCTCTGTAGTTTAAATCCTCCAGTTTCTCATCACCCTTATCTTCCAGACCCATTGTTACCTTGGTAACATTTCCCTAGACCCCCTCAGCTAGCTTGTTTTCCTTCTCTGTGTAAGAACACCAAAACAGTACCCAATATAATAGCCATAGCAGGCAAGTAGATATGTACATGAATATCCTAACTTCTTTACTTCGTGAGTCAGTCCCCCCGAAGATATTCACAAGCATCTTTCTGCTTCAGCTGAGCAGTGTTGTTTTGTGCCTGGTGGTTCATTTTTGCAGTCACTATCACCTTGAGAGCATTTCCTTGTTATGTAGTTGTTGGTGTAACTCCACCTGATTGGGAATTCATCTTGGGTTGCTGGTAACAAGATGAAGTATGCTAGATATTTCTGCATTAAATTTCAGTTATCTTTTCTCCACCTAGTCTTATAGTTTCCATAGATCACTTTTAAGCTTACTATTTTATCCACCATTGCCCATCTATCTTAATATCATCTATAAACAAGTCAGTCATATTCTTAGTGCCCCCTGTAATGATTGCCATTAAGATAACAAACAGTGAGGATTCCAGAGATCCATGGACTAACCACTGTAGTAACCCCTCAGTTGTTTTGACGGGATCCCCTTGACCATTGATTTTCGTTTCTGGCACTTAATTTTCCATCTGTTTGATTACCCTTCCCCCTCCCCCCTCCAAGCACTTTCATTCTTTTCCATCTACCTCTTATGTGGGATTAGTTATAAAGCCCACACTGACGCCTGTATATACCACAACATGTAGAGTTCACTTTGTCAGAAGAATGTAGACATACAATCAGATCATGTTAGACTGTCCAGCAGGGCAGAACTACGAAAGAACATGGACTAAATCAATGAATGACCTCTGCAAGGCAAAATAATCCTGAGTAGGAATAACATTAAAATAAAAGCAAACAAAATGGTCTACGTCCTTATAAAAATCTGATACTTCAAATCAGAAATGAAAAATAAACACCTAGGTTTTGACATATCCCAAACATAATTCAGATGGGGATGCATTGCATTGTTCATAGGTAAGTACTAGGTTAACTGCCCTGAAAGGCCATTTTAAGCCTAGCCAATATTCCAAGGTCTGAATCTAGCCAAGTACTTTGTGTCTGTGAGGTAAAGACCATAACCATTACTCCAACTCCTATTTATAATTTGAAATACATTTGCATATAAAACAGCATAACGGTACTAAGCAGTGTGACAAATGTATTCAGGAAATGTTTATTTTTAGTTACATCTCATCTTCCTTTCCTTATTCACTTGTTGTATCAATTATAGTGGTGCCCGGAATGAAGTTCCGTCTCATTCTTTTCTGTGTTACCTAATCATCTGAACAACAACAATAGAAGACCTGGGTGCAATGGGCTATATGACATATGAGGTCATGTAATAAAATTCAAAAGGAGATTACACTAAATTTTACAGAGAGACAAAATGGTGTGTAGGGTGCCTGATTTATTAAAGTGTGTTGACAAAAGACATGGTGCTTAACCCATCTTGCAGATTTCATAGCAGAGCAAGAATGCAAACTACTAAACATTCTTTACCAAATTCCATCCTGCGATCTTTATGTAGGACATGTTGCTAATAATATATAATAATGGAGGTAATGAGAGAAGGTCCCTTAGTAACTTTGCTAGTGATAGACACCAGCAGGCCTGCACTTTTGGTCAGTAATGTGCATATGGCAAATTGTCATATAAAGAGATATTTTTTGACCAGGTCAAAACGGTCTGTGTCAGATACAAGCAGAAAAAAAAGATTGCAAAATGTGTAAACCTCACTGTCTTAACATGTGGCACTCTAATAGTTACCTAAAAAAACAAATCCCCAAGAGCCACACACTCTAGGGATCTAAACCTCACCACAATGATAAATAAGACTTGCTGGAGGGATAGATTCCTGTCCCAGAGAATCCCCATGCTTTGGAACAGGATTCCAATCTACATTAGGCAGAGCCCCTCACTAACACTCTTCAAGAGAAACATTGACGAGTGGATGGGAGCCGGAAAATTTACCCTGGGGATCACTGCAATGGATTTGCTGGACAGAGGCACAGGGAACTAATGGCTCTGCTGGACAAAGGCACAGGGAACTAATCTAAGGGGGTGGCAAAAGCCAACAGATTCTGGCTTGGCTTACAGATGCCCTTGGGCAGATAGCCTAGTACTTACCTATGAACCTATAAAGGGTAAAAAGCACTTTGTGAAAAAACAAAAACTTGTATTCTTCTGTTCTTATGGCTAACTCTTTGTTTCTAATATAAGATATATATATATTTTTACATTTTTAATAACTTTGATGCAGTTTTCTTCAAATGAGGCAAAAAATGAGAATTTCACAAATGTTTAGGACAATATGCATGCTAAATATTATAGCAAACACAGTTTTGATAAAAAAAGCATTTGTAAAATGAACAGGGAAAATTATTGTAGCAATAAATCAATATTAAGCAGTGCCACATCTAAACAATGTATCTGGCCTAGTGTGACGTTATACCTTTCAAAATGGTATCAAAATGTTGAGGAGTTACAGGGTACTTCAGATGTTTGTCGTAAGTATTTTATGGGCATTCTTTAATGTAATTCCAACAAAACACCATGGAAAATACAACTCATATCAGTGCAATAGCAGGCTAAGGTTACAGTTAGCTCTGATTAATAACTTTTCCAGACAAAGAGATAATTTGGCCCCCTTTTAAAGGAGTTTTAACAAAGGACAACTTTTTGAATGCACAAGCAGAGTTTGAGAGACTAGTTGTGGTCACTGAAAATGTTTTATTACCAGTGAGTTCATCATACCTCATGTTACTTTTGGGAATGTATTGTTTGCATAGAAAGAAGCACAGACTGCCTGGTAGACTGCCAGCAAATCATTCAGGTAAGAATACTTAAAACAGCAAAGCCTAGGCATAATAAGAATGCACCATACTCATGGACCCTTATTGTTTCAAGGCAGTAATCTGTAATCAGACAGTATTATGTATGCCCAGTCCCATAGGTTCATAGGTGTATACTAGCTTAACCACCATTTGGGGCCCTTTATAAGCTTAGCCATGCAATCCAAATGTATCCCACAAGTTATTGTACCTTAGAGGTTATTTTTAACGGGTAGGGATGCTAGTTAGGACATGATTTAATGGCTGCCTCTGTCCATCAGACACATAGGTGTCAGACCAGGGGTGAATTTCTGGTTTACCATCCCCTGATCTAGGTTGCATTTGAATAGGGTTATAAAAGGGCCCTGCTTCATATGGATGGGAAACTTGTTCCAGAGAATGGGGATTCTCTGAGATACATGCTTATGCCTCCAACATATCCTGTTTCAGCCACAGGCAAAGTTTAAGTACTTAGATCTAGTAGTTTAGGTGCTGCTCATTTTGCAGATATGTAGAATGTCCTTCAGAGTTTGATCCAAAGATGTCTTGTATATCAGGCATAAATCGCCTCTCAGCAGTCTGTTAGAAACAGAGTACAGAGATAGGGCTTTGAGGTGATCTGCATAGGACATTGTGTTTATGCACTGTATTCTTTTTGCGAGGACCCTCTGTGGACATTCCAGTTATTGCATGTGCCTGATCAGGTTAGATTATACTCAATGATGGCCCTGATGATGACTGAGTACAGTGGCGTGATGTCTTCCCTGGACCTAAATGCCATGACCCTACATTTAATCTAAGTAACATCAAATGATTTTCTTACAATCTTATACTCATGATGGTCAACAATTAGATTACTATCTACAGGAGTCCCCAAATCCCAGACTTTTGTATGTACTTTTAGGAGTGTTTATAACAATGAGGTGGTTTCTGTGGATGGCCAACTTATCAAACAGTACTATTATGCATCTCTTTACATTCAGTTTTAAGCCATGGCTTTGGCACCAGTCATTTCCCCTGTATTAGACCTTCCTGTAAGGTATTAGTATTTTGGGATGGAGGTCTCTGATTGCTCCCAGCTTACTATCATCTGTATACTTGGTAAGCTAGAGGTCCTCAACACTGGCATTGACTTCTAAAAAATAGATAGCAAAGAGGAATGGACATAGCACAGAACACCAGGTGAAATGCAGTGGTGAAAATACTCTTCCTAGAGGTGGTCTTACTGATTCTAACTTCATGGATCCCATATGTGAGCCAGCTAGCTATGCAGCATGTTACATATGGGTTTATGTCTAATTCTGAGAGTTTGTTTACAATGCCTGAGCGGGACATTGTATCAAATGCAGTACGGACTGTTTTGCACTCATTCATTGCTTAAGAGACCTTCTCAAAGAAGTCTACTAGTTTCAGTAGGTATGACCCGCTTTTGGCAAAACCACATTGAGTTGGTTCCAGTGTCAGAAGGTTTGCTATGTCATTGTTAATCATTTCCATGATAATTCTTTCCATGGCTTTGCATATGAGACTAGTCAGACTAATGGGTCTGTAGTTACCAGGATCCTTTGATGGCCTTCCCTTGTGCAGAGGGATAACCATTACAGTCCTCCATTCACATGGCACAAAGCTTGTTCAGAGGTTATGGTTGAATAGTGACACCATTGACCCTGATAGGTCATATTTTAGGGTGTTTAGGAGGCATCCTGGCATACTCACATGGGTCCACTGCAGCTGCATTCTTGACCTTAAAGAGGACATCTAAGACCTGTTCCCTACTGATAGTAGTGGGAGGTGGACAGGATGAGAGAGGGGTAAAGCTGGAACTGAATTTGTCAGTCAGAAGATTTGCTATACTTCCCAGTTCTGCAAGCATGGCTCCATTTACCAACAGTTCAGCACAATATTATGCTGCCGCTGAGTTTATGGACATAGCTAAAAAAGCCTTATGGTTGCCTTTGCCCCATGATGCTATCTTTACTTCAAAATTTGTTTTGTTAGACTTAATTAGTCCTCTTAGTTGTCTACTCTGATAAGAAAGCTCTTATCTTCCTTTTGATTTTACACTTCCTAATTTTAGCTCTGAACTTTTTTCTTCTGTTGTGCAACCAGTTTAATTTTGGATTATACCAGGATCACTTGTTTTTTTTTTTTTTTTTAGTTAGTTTTTGGCTTACTTCTGGTAAGCTCAGCAGCCTGTATGCTGTCACTGACCTAGCTGAACACAGCTTCTGTGAATACTTTTCTACACGTTATCACTTAATAAAAGGTAGTTTGCCTTGAAGTAGTTTCTAACTGTTACAGCGTTTGCTGGGGTTACAAAACTGATTCTTATTTCGAAGGAGACTGTTTTGTTGTCTGACCTTGCCAAAGATGACACGATATTGGGAGGGGTAGCATTATCCCATATCTGTGAGCACCAGATCCAATATGTTTGTACCTCTAGTAGGTGTATATGCACTAACTGGTCAAGGGTGTTTGTGTTTACAAAGTCTAGGAATTTCAGCGCTTGCAAATGTGGGGTCCTGTAGGATTAAATCCCCTATTAGTAGTATGGTATTTGGTTGAATACTGAGTATTGCCAATAGGTCTAAGTATCAGCTATGGATTTCATATGACATAAAGGTGACCTATAGCTTCTTAGGATATGGTATGGGGTTTTGTCTATAGTAATCTAGACGTGGAGGAACTCAAATGTGTAATCCTATTTAACCAACCTAGAGGTATGCTTGTTATTGAGGTAGACTGAGACACCTCCACCTTTAGTCCCTGCTTGTGCAGTTGCTGGTCTAACCGTGTGGAAGACATTATAGCCTTGCACTGCTGGGATGCTTTCCGCAGCTTTAAACCATATCCCAGTGACTGCACCGACATCAGCATTCTGTAATGTGATGAGAGCTTGTAGGGAGAGGAGTTTCTTGTTTAGACTTTTAGCATTGAGCTGTAACACCTTTAGCTTTCCTTGGCTAGATTTTGCTATATTAGAAGATTTGTCAATTTGGCATTGCCTAAAAAAAGCTGTATGGGGGAGAACAATGCTTTACACAATATTCAAAAGCCTAAAGGAGGTAGGTACAAACCATCCTTGGCAAAGCAATGTGGTTTGTTAACCATGTCTTTCCATACTGACACATATTGTATTCCCCTAGAATTACACCAAAAACTAAGACAATTATTAAAATCAGTCATCTTCTGTTTATATTGTGGTATCATTCTTAGTGAAGGTAGAATACTGCTCAGTGCTAGGCACAAACCAGCCAGTGATACATAGTCCAAGAGCTCCATAATGTCTTTCTTCATATAGTGTAGGGAGGTACGTCTCAGGTTATTTACATCTACATGGACTATGACTGAATCATACTGGTACCTGTGGTGCAGTGTCTTGAGCACATATGTAACTTGGTGGATCCTGGCCTCTGATAGGCAATTGGCTGTATTTTCTCCTTGTTCAGCCTGGTGGGTGGGTTATCAGTATGTTTTACAGTGTACTTCCCTATGATTAGAGTCCTGGGTAGTGTATTGGCTTGCCTTATGAGCTTGGTAGCTGAGGCTCCATTGGATGTGGTAGTGTATGTAGGGTTAGGTGTTGTTTCTGTTGAGCGCTTTGGGGTTTATTGAGGACATATTTTACAGGTGGCACATCTGAGAAGTCTTTTGTGTTTGGGAAGCTTAAATGTAAGTACCTCAGCATAAGTAGTTCTACGTGTGGAGTACATACGATGTTTGGTGGGTGTAGTGCGTATGTTTCTGACCACCAAATTATTGTTATATGTGTTTGTTCACAAGGATTTGCCTTCAGAGACATTGTGTATATACATCTCTCACATATTGCATTTGTTTCTTTGAGGATTAAATGATTGTCAGTGAATATTAGACAATTGTTACATTGTCTCAATATAAGCATATCCACCAAACTGCCTCTGAAAAAACTGGGAGAGTGCATATCCATTATGTCAAGGGGTTAATAGTGGCTGACTAAGGGTAATTTTGGGGTTAGCAACTAGACTAGGCTATATAATACTAAATTCAAGCAGCAGTACTCCTCAGTGCGCAAACTAGCTGCTCAGTGTTTCTCACTGAGTTACTGGTACAGTTTCAGAGGTGGTTTTATAGGAAAAATATGGTATTTAGGTGTCTGCATCTGTACAGGGCACTACTAACCACTGTTGCAAATGCTCCAAATTTATACAGTCACTTAAAACAAAGGAAATTGGCTTCTAATTCCTCTGGCCAATAAAACAACTACACTTACAGCTTTCTTATGTGTTTCCCAAATCACACAGACCAGGCAACCACCCACTGACACCAACTGGATTATCCCAATTCTCTTAAGGTAAAAACACAAAAAAGATTGCTTGACAGTGTAATGCTACCACAAAAAAAGCCTTAAACAACCTACATGGCCAAGGCAATTTCAAGTATTCGAGACCTTTAAAATGATGTAATGTGCAAAAAGCCAACTAGTAAGCAAAAATAAAGCAGTAGTACTCTAAAACAGTTAACTGAGGTGCAAAATAAAATATAAATAGCTCTCTTATCTGCAAAAGACAGAGCAGGATTAACTCAGAATCCTCTCAGAGTTTGGTGAGGGCACCAGACAGATTACAACTCTTGGACAATGAGCAGCAGACAGTTTGTAGTAAAGGAGATAAAGGCTTACTCAAGCGCAATACTGGTTTGCTGGGTGGGCACTCAGTATTCTGGTCGATGGAAAACAGTGGGTGGGAAGAGCACATATAGATAGCCCATACAACAGTCAATAACAATGAAAAAGGGGGGAGGAGGGACTATGGAAGTCAAATTAGTATAAGGGGTAGAGGCCAGACACAAAGCCTTTTAAAGACCAGAACAAGAAAAAGGTGAGGGGTTGGGAAAATGTAAGCTGCAAGAAGCAGGATAGCTAGAGAGGGAATCTAGTCAAATAAAGCCAGTATTGGGGCTCTAGTCCTGTGACTGTGGACTACAGGTCAGTGACCCCAGGTAGGTTAGAATAAGTGCTACCCACCTGAAGTGCCTCCAGTTCTACAGCTTTGGTAATCGTGGGTTCCAGGTTTTATATAGGATGCTCCCAGCCACTGTGGGACATTATCTTCAGGTAGTGTTTTATGGATATAAATATAATCCTGACATGTTGTATCCAGTGTTGAATCATGCAACAATGTGACGGACAGCTAAGCAAGTCAGCAAGTCTATCTTGGCCTTGCTACATTGATCTTTTCATTAAGAAACTACACTAGCAAATAAATGTTAATTGTCACGGCTGTGTACAAAGATCAAAGTCTCTCTCTCTCTCTCTATTTATATATATATATATATATATATATATATATATATATATATATATATACACACACACACACACACACACACACACACACACACACACACACACACACACAAACACGCACATATATATATATATATATATATATATATATATATATATATATATATACACACACACACACACACACACACACACACACACATACATACAGAGTGCAACAGAAAATTATTCCAAATTACGTAAACTAGAAGTAAACTAAGCTCAGTATTAAAGGGCATGTAAACACTATTGCCAAGATACTGCTGGATATATTGGGACTATATGGTTAGTGTGTAGGCAGCTTCCCTTTCAGAGATTTTTCAGTAGATCACTAGCCATTGCAGAGTGCATCTGTGGTGGTGCAGCGGTAGCGTTGTTGCCTCACAGCAAGAGGTTCTCCCATTCGATTCTCGGCTGGAGTGCGAGGAGTGCCTTCTGTGTGGAGTCTGCATGTCCTCCCCACTGTTGGGTGGGTGTTCGAAAGACATGCGTAAATGGGCATGTCTTCGTTGAAGGTTGAACATTGAGCTGGCACATCGGCGTTCGTCAAAATCTACTGCCAATCATTAGCGGACCGGAGTTCCGCTGTGGCGACCCCTAACCGGGAAAAGCTGAAAGACAACAACAACAACTAGCCATTGCAGAAGTACCTGAAGACACACCAACTCTGGAACCCTTGTAAAATGGGTGGGGCAAGAAATATTCAGTGAATTATGGGTTTGCTGCCTAGCAGAGTTGGCAAGGAAAGTCTTGTACAGAATCCTAAAGGAAAGTTTAGTTACTTTCTTCTAGAACATAGGACAATAGCCAACACTGATTCATTGGCATAAGAAGTTGTTAGTCAATCCTGATCCAGTTTTATGATTGGTTTACAAGGGAGTACCAACAGTTATGGTCTGTCTGGACTTGACCAAGACCTTTGATTTGGTTTCACATAGGTAGCTGCTAGAAAAATGAGAGTTACTGGATTTAAGATTGGCAAGATTCAATAAAGCCTACACTAAGTGTACACCATTCTGAGTGAACAGACAACACAGACATAACTCACACCTTCCTCTTCCTAATTTTAGTTTTCCTACTGATATTCGTACAGCTTTAAATACTGACAAAGATTCATAAAGATTACCACAAGGTGTAGAAAACAGGTACTCAGTGTAATCTTTCTGAATGACTAGAAAGCACAAAAAATGTGATAAAAATGTTCTTGAAAACATATCGTGTACATAGTGTACAGTTAGTGTAAGCTTTATTGAATCTGGCCCAAGACCAAGAAAGAGCCTTGCTGCATGGATGAATGTCAGGACATAAAGGGTTGTGGAAGGAAGGGCATTGTCAGAAATAAGGAATGTAAGTACATGTTGGTCCTGGATCCAAACCTCATTTTGTAGAGAACAGCAGTAAGAGTTTTACTGATGAGCCAAAGTTAAGAGCGGTGGTAGCAGATGGGGTAAAAGTTTAGGAAGGATTTGGAAAGGATGGCTACATTTGCTGAAAAATGATAGTTTAGGTTTAGTGCAGACAAAGGCAAGTTGCTATATTTGGGCCACAACACTGGTGTGAATTTTGTGGGGAATATAAATTAGGGGAACAAGACAGAAAAGTATATAGAGAGATGTTGATCATACCTGCACTGGACCACAGTAAGCAGAGTGAGAGGGCAGAGACAACAGCGAAGATAATGCTGAGATTTATTATTAGGGAGAGATTCCAGAAGCATGAGGCAATGGTTCTGTTCTACCAGGTCCTGGTCAAGTCATACCTTGAGTACTCTTGTGCAGGTATGGAGGCCATAAAAGAAGAGACACATCAAACTGCTCAAAAGAGTCGGCAGGAAAGCCGCCAGATGGGCATATGGGTTGGAAGAGAGAGGATATAACTAGACACTGGAGGGACAATGCATTTCTCACTAGAGACTAGAACAAATGTGGAGTGGGAGAAATACTATGTGTGTGTGCTGGATCCTGATAAGGAGGTATGGGGGAGGAACGCAAACAGTGATAGTAGGGACTAGATATTATCTAGAACTGTGAGTGTTTCTTCATGGAGAAGGTTGTGAACTCTTGGAAATGATGGTCGAGTGGGAGCTGAAGAAAGAATTCACACAAATATTCAAGAAGGCATGGTTGAGAGGAGGAGAGAATGAATGAGATGGAAGATAGGGATGGAGGGCAGGTAGAATGGTGAATGTTCATTCTGCTATCCAGCAAATGTGATGCAATGTCAGGTAGCATTTAGTAATTGCATAAGTCTGTGCTGATGTAAATGTGAGAATCTAGGTTTGAAGCCAAAGTGTTTACACATGTATAATGTGTGATGAAAAGGAAGTCATTTGGATATCTTAAATTTGTGATTCTGCCTTTTGGCTCAGTGTTTCTGTCTGGTTACCATATCCTTAAAGTAAAATAGTCAAAGATTTCTAAGATTGAGGGAAGTGAGGCATCCGATGAAGAGAATAGGTGTACTGGTTCTACAGAACTGAAAAGGAAAAAATAGCACAGATAAAGCTAGCAGTAGCTGAAATTCCACTGTGACTACAGAAACCCAAAATGGGAATACAGCATTAGCAGTGACAGAACAGGTGCATTCATTGCACACAGGTGCAATGTGAATCAGCTAAGTTTCAAGCAGAAAGCCTGAACTGTACATTGTCTCTGCCTGACAGATGCCAGGTGTTTGGATATAATATTAGCTTCCAGAACAAAGCACAGAAATACTTTTCTGCTGATTAAGTAATATAAGTAGAGAATCTGCAATTTCGCTGCTTTAAAGTGTGTTTTGATTTGATTACATTTATACTTTAAAATACAATGACGAGCATCATTTCTTCTGGGGAAAGTACTTGTCAGTAGGAATCATGGCTGTATTTTCCTAATTATTGTATGGAGTTTCTTTATAGTCTGTGTTGTGATAATGTTACACAGAAGGTTGGGGGAGGTTTTTTTTTTTTTTTTTTTATTTGCACAGCTGCATCCTTATTTTACTGTGCTGAGTGTACTGCACTGTGATGTTTCAGCCCTTCACAGTGCAGATGTGTAATTATCCTATTGATCTTTATGAAACGGCCTAGTTTTTAATTAATCTTGTCTCAGCATGCAACAGTCAGAGTACTTACATACTAAGAATATGCCATGCTAGGGAAGTGGTGCATAGCCTTATCATTATTACATAGCCTGAAACTCATTTTCCCAGCAGGCCATTGAGGCTGGATCATTCATTGCAGCCCACTGGTTAAGGTAACAAGCTGTGAACAAGTCTAGTTTGTCTAGCCAGTATTCCCAAAGTCTGACACCCATGAATTCCACATACGTAATGCATGACTTCCAGCAGGTCATTTTCCTGTCTATTTTTTAGGTCATCCCATAGAAAAATGCATTTATACCCAAATAGCTTTATGTGACTATCAGACAACATAAGAAAAATGATGGAATGAGATAATAACAGTGGGATGGCAGAAATATCCCAGAGTCCCCTTTAAGAGGGATAATTTTACTGAAGTTTTTCACAGTGCCATGCTAATTATGTACTGAATAAAATGGTAGTCCGCTAAATGTTGAGTATATAAGAAAAATGCTAGTCGAGAATGATACTGGAGTATCTTGTCAGACTGCACATTATATATACAACTATACCATCGTGAGGTATGGATACGTTTCTTGTAGGTTTACTAAGATAAAGCTAAGTTGTAAAATGGAAGGAGTTTACTGAATGATTTACCCACTTAGTATGCTGTGTCACATGACACACCGATGAACTAGCTATGTCATAATAAAGCAAAACCTGTTTTTTCATTACAGTTATTCATTGTAACTAACAGCTATTTAAAACAAGTTCTATTACTTATTACAGATGACATTTCTCAGCTTTAGAAGGACAGTCTCAATCATGTGATAGTAACAACCAACTGGGCTACACAATGTAAAACTCACCCCCCATTATTTAACTGGGGAAAATAAATGATGATGCTATGTTTGTCTGGGGCGGTAGTCTGTTATTGCACCAGCAAACAATGCAATGAGAGTATCTGATCACTAAAAAACCCATGCTGTTTTCTACCGTTTTATCCAGTATCACAATACTATGTGCTTAAGATATAAATCAAGCTGTGATATACTCACAGTTGGTGGAGTCTGCTCATAAAAGCAAAGCTTAAGTCATCAGATGCAATAGAACGAGTATATCCCAAAATACCCTACACCTTAACCATGTCTTATTTCTAGTAATGGATTTTTTTTCATTTAAATAGTAGTTATATAATTGTTTGTTTTATGATGCACCCCATGGGAAAAGTTTGCCTGCATGTTTCTGTTTTGTGGTGATTTTATTTAGTTATGTTTATATAGCTTTATTAGTTCGATAGTATGTAGTAACTATCTTATATGTTGAGTCTGTATATTTTTGTTATTTAGTACATGAATCATCAGGACAACAAGCGGAAATTGGAAAGAGTACAACTTTGTTAAGCAACTTTCTGATGTAAAAAAACTGATTAAAAGCTTTGTTAAGCACCTTTCAACATTGTAAAACTCTAGCTTCGTACAAGGGGATTAACAGCAGGTACCCAAAGAACAGCACGGGAAGAATTTTCACAGATTTAAAACTGTGAAACACTTTGCAGTTTCACACACACACACAAAAATGGAAGTGTGAAGTGTCTAGCAGGTTTTAAAGCAGTTTATTCATCAAATGAACAGTTTGCGTCTACCTGCTGTATGTAGGACAGTCATAACTGTATTACAGCTTTCAAAGCAGTAAAACACTTTATGCTCCTACTTTTTGTATTCTGGAAGTTGTAGTGCATAGAGCAGATAAGCTGCATGCACTGCAAAACATTACATCTAGATTGCCAGTCATATGCTTGTTTTGTATGTTCTTGAAATACAATTTAAAAAAATCAGTCTCAAGGTGAATTTCACAAAGGCATTAACAAACTGTTTATGTTTGGTGACCAGTCATAACCCTCTCTTTCTGATGTAACTTTGCTCTGTACTTTTTTTAGTTTTTGAGTGCTGGCCTGTGTTGGGCTATGTGTCAGAAGGGGGGGGGGACTACTTTGCAGTAATTCATGTTGTTTGTTTTTTAAGTTATATTTGTGGACTTTTAATCACACCTTCAATTACAATCTCTTTTCATTTGTTCTTTGCTCTACTTTATGTAAGTTTGTGAGACAAGATACAAGAATACATGCTTTGTAAGAAATACAACATGATGATAATTTTCTTCCCTCACTAATCGGCCATGAGTACAAAGTGTACAAATAAAAGTATGTGAATATTGCATTTTTATGAATGTATTGTTCTCTTTGCTTACAGATTTTTGTGTCATAAATTATGTCATTCAGTGAGGAAAGTATGTTGGTTTTAATTGCCTTTGTTTTAATAAGTTGCTGAGATGCACACTTTAGTGACTTTCTTGTTGAGGCTGTTCATGTTTTCACACTTTTCATTTATTTTTGTTTGTAGAATCTTTCCCTTATAAATGCAAATAGTGTTTCTGGTTGTGCTGGTATATCAGTTGAAGGCTGGCATTCTGATTGTTCGTTCATTCTCTATTTACCCACCTAACCAAAATAAGGGCCATAGGGGAGGCAGAGTCTATCCTACAATTAGCTGACAGAAAGCATAGAAGCTTGCCCTGGAAAGGGTGCTAGCCCATCACGGGATGCATATACAGCCTTTAGTCACAAATAGCACATAAACCTATTAACAGTTTGGAGGATCACCAAGTCAGCTATGGTATACCTTTTGAAGGATGGGAGGAAAGCCAGGCACTATGTGAAGGTTCCTGCAGACAGAGGAAGTATGTGTAGACCCCAAGTAGATGGCACCTCAGCTGAATACCAAACTGGAGAACCAAGTTCTATCAGGGAGTAATGATAATTACTGTGCCACCTCCATAGTTATATGTTATTTTTAAATGTCTTTGTCTCCCATTGGTAAGAATTGTTTGTAAGTATTAGGCTAGCTGTCCATGTGGGAAATTGATGCCGAGCCAACTTGCCTCAAAGATGAAAATAAAACCTTGTACCTGGTGGCTGAAGGTGCACCTTTACCATTATGCCAATTCCCAACGTTAAAGAATAGCTTGGGCCCGTGGGCCTCAATCTCACATTCCTGTGTTTTGGAGTCTGGTGCTCTATCACTGTATCCCACTGACACAATAATAAGGCCCACTGGACACACAGTCCTTTTCCAGGAGTGACTTGGCAGCAATATCTGTCTAAATAGCTTGCTAAAGGTCACACAATACACAAATGAGGGCTGAGGAAATTAAACCCTATACCACAGAAACTGTGGCTTGCACCCTAAACCTCTGCTCCAACTGCCAGATTTATGCATGAATTTTAATTCTAAAGCTTGAGGAAAGTTAGAAGAGAAAGACATTATGTCTACCATAAAAGCTACGTTTGTTTGTGTCTTTCGGCTTTTCCCAGTTAGGGGTCGCCACAGCGGAACTCCAGTCCGCTAATGATTGGCAGTAGATTTTTACGTACTGGCTTGCCAGGCCTAACGCACAACCTTCAACGAAGGAACGCCCATTCACGCATGTCACCACACAGAAGATGCTCTAACTGAGAATCGAACGGGCAAAGTCTAACTTTGAGGCGACAATGCTACAATGAAAAAAAATGTCACAGGTGTCAACTCCACCATTCCTCTGCTATGAAAAGAACCACGACCCTGCTTGAAAAATAAAAAAACAGACGAACCGTGACTTACCCTTTCCTGGTTTTAGTATATCTGATTGGTGGATTCCAGTCTAGTAAACCATACCATCAAATAATAAAGCATAAAAGGTGGAATTACTGTGCCAAATAATGTAAAATAACATAACATAATGCTGATAAACATTTTTGTTGTGCTGTGCTGTGCTAATATGTATCCCAGAAATATAAAAGTTAGAAAAGCAGTAACATGTTTTAGTGTTTGCAGTAGTCCATCCATCTGAGGCTGCAGCTTCTATGCAGGTCCTTATTTTGTCATGGGCATATCACCCTTTTGCCCTCTAATACAGATAATTACTAGGGAGATCAGTGCGCCTTTGGGTACTTTTGTCACCTGCCTCTACCTCTTATATTTGGAGTGATTAAGTATCATTTTTTCTGCATTTTCTTGCTGTCTTTAACTAATTCTGCCTAAAACACCAATTTTTGTAACATTTCTGTGATTTAAAAAGCTTGTTTCTGCTACATATTGTACTTATTTGCTGCCTGCACTTGAACTAAGTCATTTTTGCATTTAAATAATCTGTTTAACTGTTGTAGGCTACACACTAAAGCGTGATAGCCATTTTTGTGCATTTAAAGTGTTTTTTTTATTGTATCTGCTTTATTTTCTGGAAAAAAAAAATATATATATATATACTTGTTTCCCACCTTTCTGAACTAGTATAGTCCAGTTTTCAGGTTACTGCTGAATTCAGAGCTGTGTTACAAGTTTCTGTGTTGCCCATACCTAACTTGAATAGAAGGAGGTTTCTCTGTTCACCTGTGAGAGAGGGGAGCTTTGAACAGCCTATCTGTCCCTGGAGGAGTGGTTTCAGCCCAGAAGTTAGTAGTTTATTGGCCATTTTGGGCTAATTTCTATCTCTTTCATTTCCCTGCTATAAAAAATGCATTTGCATGGTTTTGCGCGCCGGGTAGCTCCAGTTAGCTAGGGTTAAACTTTTTACGGCTCCACGAAGTCTACTCTTCAATTTTTCCTTTGGAACTAGACAAACTTTCAACTTAAGCACTCAAACCATTCATTTCACAGCCCAGCACTTGCTCAAAACTCATAGCAAGCACTAATTAACCCTAGCACTAGACTCCCCCCTATACTGTCCAGAAGGACAAGGCTCTCTATTTGTCCCTACCAGCCAATCAGTAAAACAGCTTACTTTACCTATTCAGGCATGTCCAAAGGGCAGTTTCAGGTGTACTCTCCAGTCCAACTAGTGAATCTGGGCATTTTGAGGCAATGTTACAACTGCCTCATGTACACAGACAACCCTCTCCTCCTACTACCAAACACTAACATATACGAGAGATGCAATTATACAGCCAAACTGGAGGCAAAGCTCTCTCAAGCCAAGACCAGAATTGACAGTCAAGAGGAGAAGGAAAATACTTGCAACACACCACCAGTCTCACACAGACCTACTAAACCAACACCGGCAAATAACACACATAAATACATGAAAACATACTCGGAGGCTCTAAATAAAAATCTGAAAAAGCAACAGAGACCTCCAAAGCAGACACCCAAGCAACCTCCACACCCCTTCACAAACCATGAAACACATACTTCACATAATCAGTGTGCCACGCAATCACAGCCCTTAAGGCAAAATAACATACCCAACACACTAGAAATAGGCGACTCTATAATCAGGCACACAGATGTCTCACTAACTAGGCTGGACAAGGAGAAGGTTACAGTTAGCTGCCTGTCAAGCTCCAGGATCAGAAACATAACACAAGCACTCAGGTCACTCCAGAACAAGTACAAATACTACTCTGTCATTGTCCATGTTGGTGAGAATGACCTGATCCATACCTCCCTGGACTACATGAAAAGAGACATGGAAGAGCTCTCTGATCACGTAGCCCAAGCCAGTATGACCCTGACCCTGAGTAGCATCCTGCCCTCACCAAGAATGATCCCACAGTATAAAGAAAAAATGATAAATTTCAACAATTGGCTAAGTTTCTGGTGTCATTCAAAGGGGATCCAGTATCTGTCCGCCTGGGATGACATGCTCAACAAGCCGCTTTGCTTCGCAAGAGATGGCTTGCACCTGTCACCCTTAGGCTTTCAAATACTGCCCAAGGCTTTTGCTGCCCCCCCCCAGTGCCTTTTTAGGCAAGGCTCAAAAGACAAACCCACCACCGTAAATAGCACAAGTAACCAAAAACTAAGGGTAATGCTACTCAACGCCAGAAGTCTAAACCTCAAAATGCATGCACTCAAGGAACCCACATGTTGCAGGCTCTAGGTCTGACTCTAAACTGGTTACAAGTGGCGTCCCCCATGGCTCAGTCCTGGGACCCCTCCTTTTCAGTATATACTTCTCAGAGGTACAGGCAAGCACATGAGGACTATGGCTGACCAAGTTCGCAGACGACTGCAAACTGGGGGCCATAATTGACTCTCCGGCTGATACTGACATCCTCCAGAAGGGTCTCACTGAGACGGATACCTGGTGTCAAAATCATGGCCTCAAGCTAAATGCCAAAAAGTGCATAGTCATTCCCTGTGGAAAAAACAAAATACCCATGAACTACCCCATACGTAGTAGTCCCCTAAATACAGAAAATGTAATAAGGGATCTGGAGACCCAAGTAAATAGTAATCTCTCCTTTGATAATCATATTGCCAAGGTGGCTAGAAAATTCTTCTATGTGGCCCACCTAATCACAAAAGGGTTCACATCTAGAACAAAAGAGGTTATTGTGTCCCTCTACTCATCACTCATCAGACCCATCCCACTTGGGATGTACCTTACAAGACACTTGCAATAGCTGGAAAGACCACAGAAGTACCTCACCAAGAGGATTATTGGCCTCAAACAAATGCCCTATGCAGCCCGACTGAAGAAACTCAAGCTGTACTTGGTTGCATACCGCTTACTCAGAGGTGCTCTCTGCCTGACATACAAGGCCATGTTCAACCCAGAATTGATGGACATGCTCCACCTAAAAAAAAAAAAACAAATCCCTGAAATGCACACGCTCTAAGGATCTAAACCTCACCACAACAATAAATAGGACTTGCTGGAGGGATATATTCCTATCCCAGAGACTCCCCATGTTTTGGAACAGGATTCCAGTCTACATTAGGCAGAGCCCCTCACTAACACTCTTCAAGGGAAACCTTGATGAGTGGATGGGAAACAGAAAATTTACCCCAGGGAATCACTGCAGTGGCTCTGCTGGGCAGAGGCACAGGGAACTAATGGCTCTGCTGGACAGAGGTACAGGGAACTAATCTAAGGGGGTGGCAAAAGCCAACACATTCTGGCTAGGCTTACAGATGCCCTCGGGCAGATAGCCTAGTACTTACCTATGAACCTATGAACCTATACCATGCCTACAGTGTCATTCTCCCTGAAAAGATCTGACCACAAAGTGGTCACTTTTGAAGTCATCATCTCCTCTGACCACCCCCCCACCTCACCTAGGGTCAAACAAAAAAACTTTTCCAAAGTTGATTACAACTCCTAAGGGAAGGCATAAACAGCTTCACAACCCCCTCCCCCTCCATATGAACTGGACATATGTCCAAACCTACACCAAAGTACTACATGAGCATTTACATAGCTGCATGGAATCAGGAATACCAAACAGGACAAAATCCTCCTCCTCAAGGAAGAGTGAACCTGTCTGGTGGCCATCTGCAATAAATAAACTCTATAATAAAAGGAAAAAAAATGCTGTCCAGGACTAAGCAGGAACAGGTGCCTAACTGGAAACAATCTCTCCTTAGCCAGAACAAGCAAATAAGAGCACTAGTGAAATCCTCCAAAGCAAACTTTGAATCCAAACTGGCCACATCTACTAAAGACAGCCATAAGACTTTCTTCACATATGTCCACAGTCTCAAAGGAAGCACTCAGATCTGCTCAGAACTGGTAGTAAAGAACACCACATACACAAACTCCATAGATATAGCCAATCTGTTGGCAGATAGGTTCAGTGAAAACGTCACCCCTCTGCCTCCCCCATCAATAAATCAGGACATCTCCAACACTTGCCTCCCCCCCTTATTTCTATGGAGCAAGTCATCACTGCCCTCTCAAAGGCAAAAAAACACAGCCTCCATGGGACCTGATAACATCCCAGGCTGTATCCTACATGAACTAAGGCAGGAACTTGCAGCACCACTAGGCACTGTATTCAACTGAAGCCTGAGTACCAGTTTCGCCCCAGCCAAGTGGAGCACAGCCACTGTCATCCCTTTGCACAAATGGAGCAGCCACCCATCCAGGAGATATAGACCCATCAGCCTAACTAACCTGATCTGCAAGGCCATGGAACAGATTATCATGGACTTCATTAACAAGGACATTGGCAACCTCCAAACACTCGATCCCACACAGTTTGGTTTCATCAAGGGGAGGTCATGCCTGTTAAATCTGGTCAACTTCTTTGAGACAGTCACCAACGCCATGGACAAGGGGAAGACAGTGCACACCACCTACCTTGACCTGGCCAAAGCCTTCGATACTATTCCCACTCGGGCATAATAGATAAACTCTCTCAACTAGGCATCCATCCATATGTTACCAGATGGGTAGCAGACTGGCTCACTGATAGAACCCACCTAGCCAAAATAGGGGAAGCCACCTCAAGCAGTAGACAAGTAACAAGTGGTGTACCCCAGGGATTGGTCTTGGGGCTTCTGTTGTTTGGGATATACATTTCTGAGGTACAGGCCAAAATCAGTGGGCTATGACTGATCAAGTTTGCAGATGACTGCAAGCTTGGCGCTGTCAATTCCCCTAGTGATGTCAACATCCTCCAAAAGGGTCTCACCCAAACAAATGACTGGTACCAGAAACATGGCCTCAAACTGAATGCCAAAAAATGCATCATCATTCCCTTTGGGGAGAGTGACATCCCCACAGATTATCACATTTATAACAAGGTCCTAAGCATGCAATCAGTTGTGAGGGAAATGGGCACCCAGGTTGATAGCAAACTGACTTTTGACCACCAGACCACCATATTGTCTCCATTGTACGGAAAGCTTTCTACATGGCTGACTTCATTAGTAAGAATATCTCATCCAGGGACAAGGAGGTCATAACATCCCTGTATTCTTCCCTTATAAGACCCATTATTGAATACAATGCCCCTTTTGGCATGTATCTCACAAAGCACATGCAGCAGCTGGAGAGACTACAGAGGTTTCCCACCAGGAGAATCCGGGGCCTCAAACATCTACCCTACACAGATAGGCTAAAAGCTCTGTCTCCTACTCAGTCTCATACAGACTATGCAGAGGTGACCTCTGTCTGGTATACAAAGCAGTCTCAGACCCTGCCTTGATGGAACTGCTGCATATCCACAAGTCAAGCTCCACTCGAGTGACCCACATGCGTGACCTCAACCTGGTCTGCGACATCAATAGGACTTGTTGGCAGGACAGATTTGTGTCCCAGAGACTCCCCCATCTGTGGAATAGACTCCCTCTCCATGTCAAGCAGAGTACCTCATTAACCCTTTTTAAGTGCAACTTGGATAACTGGATGGGGAACAGAAAATACACCCCTGGGATTCCACCTGTTCCCTGATGGACAGGGGCATCAGGTGCTGACTTGTCAGAACATCGGCTAAATTCTTTGCTAGGCTTGTAAGGGCTTTATGGCCAATAGCCTAGTAACTTCCTACGATCCTATTATTGGGTCCCTCATTTAAGGTCTATATGTGTTTGTAGTGTTTAGTCTGCATACATGCATTATGACAGCCTAGTGTAATACAGATCCTAATTAAATGAGCTATATTACAAGATGACTCATAAATACCGTGTGTGTACTTCACATACCTGACCAGTTCACCGTGGCACTTAGAGTGCTTTACTCTACATGTCAGCATAAACTCTATAAAGTTGCTGTGACCTGGGATGTGGGATGTGGAATGGCACTATGTTAGGCCTGAGCAATGTAATTTAAATTAATGCTGGGACATGAAATGAGACTGGCACCTACCCCACACACAAGGGTTTAACTTAATATTAGGACTGGGGCCTGGAAGGGGACTACAATAGAAGTCTAGTGTGATTACATTAATCAAGGTGATCAAAGTACAAAAAGAGGGCAGCCCTAGATATAAACACATTAGATTATTCTAGAATCTTCTAGGAACTAGGAAATGATGTGGAGGCAACCTTAGACTTGAGTATGTTTATTAGTTATGTATGTATATAGATCTGTAAACTTTAAAAATTAATCAGGAACAAAGGCCCCCACTCTGAGATTTTAATTACAAGCACTATTAACTTACAAAGATGACAGAAAAAAAGCACTTGAGTTGCAATGTATTTTATGAAGTAAAGAACTCTGTAACTGTAATAATGTTCTTTATTGTCAGCTGTAATCCACTGTATCCATTAGGAGACAATGACACAAAACCTGTTGAATATAAGCTAATCGAATCATAAAAAAGTGCCAAAACTGCTGAACAAAAACACATCTAATTTCATTTTGTGCATCTTGCTGTCCTGCATACCTCCATATGGGGATTTTGTGCCCCACAACCCTTATTTAATATACTAATGTCATTGTTGCATAGCTACGGGAAAAAGAGAAACATCCTGCAATGATGAACGCAGCAGCCACACAAACTGTAATATTGAAGTCACTTAATTTAATATAAGGTATGTTTGTGGACAGATTTAGGGCAGGTCATATGTTTCTGACAAAATCATGGCATAACTAAAAATCATGGACAGTTGAGAGGTAGTTGGGGTGAAAGCTGTTTTCCTTCTACCCTGATTTCATGATTCAGATGGCTGATGCACAAACATGCATACAGGAATAACCAGGATTAATGATTACACAGTCAAGTAATAGCTCTGATGGGATTACAAACTCTAATCTTAAAATGTATGCCTCAGACCTCCATTAGCCCATATGTTTGATTTCTTCATAATCCACTGTACCACCATGCCACTAACATCACTGTTTAGCAATGAGTCTATAAAATATGAAAACCACTCAAGCATTTCATATTAGCTTATCTTATAACATTTATTATGAAATTCCATTATAACTTTTCTGAATGTTAGCACTGTGTGAAGTAGAAGGACCAGTCAGTGTCTGTTTCAGTGGTATTATAGATAAAAATGTGAAAACACGCTGTACCAGAACATTCTACAACAATATCTATTCTGTCTACTAATGAAGTAAAACATCATGAATTTCACTGAACAGACTGCCACAAAAAAGAAATCTTGTATGTTTTCAGACCTTTACCAAGAATGCTCCATCAGGTTAGACTGGCTACTGCGTGCTGAAAACAAATGGTCTCCTAATGCATCTTTACTGAAGAAAAGACTGAAATGACATTTTTTTCAAGCTATGATAGTTTACAGTTTTGAGTTAAATAATATTCTGGTTAAAGATATACAGCTGAATTAAATTTCACATTACCATGTGGCTTTTTAATATATCTCCAAGTGCAAGCACTTATCTGTCACTACTTTTAGAAACGTATACTGACATACATTCAGTATGGCTTAATTAAAATGCAGTTTGGCACACATAGCATGAGTAACATTTTAAGTTTTTAAAAGTTATACAAATGTATTATTCTACAAAAGATGTGCCCATTATATTTCTGGAAACACTGGATCTTATTTCCACTTAACAATTCTACTCACCTCTATGGTTCAAAGAAATAAAGGCATGCCTACATCTGAAATGGTGCATATTTGATTAGCAGACCTCTGTGCTGAATGAGTTACATGGGTGCTGGGAGGAAGAAAATGAGAATATACAGCTGAAGCTGGATTATCCTTCCTGGTGGGACCATTACTGTTGGAGGATGGGAATCACAGTAGGCTGCTATCAGGGCTATGCACTGAATCTCTCAGAGTGTTGCACTGTAGCATGTCCATGTATATGGAAGCTCATATATAGTTCCATCTTTGTAGTTCCTGCTTTTCCAGATTGCATGCTGCCAGGCCATAAACTGGGGGAGAATCACAAAAAAGAAACCTTGCCTAACCTGCCAGAATAATACATTTCTGATGGCCAGTTCTTATATTCAGTGCAGCCAAGCTGCCACTATGAAAAGGGAGCAAAAATATGAGTGGTCGCTGTAGAACCAGCGTAGAAAAAATGATGTAAAAATGTGACAGTTTCTCTTATTTTATAATGTCACACTTCTAATGCAATGTTTGAGCTCTGTATCTACAATATGTGAATTTCCTGTGGCCAAGAATGTGCGACCCTTCTATGAATGAAAAAAATGAGACGAAATATATGAAACTTGCAACTGAAATGTAAAATGCAACCACTAACTTTCCCTGTGTTGGGAAGAACCACATTGCGTGTATATATGTACATTACAGAAAGGTTTGCAGACAAGAAAAACAGGGCCATAAAATGCATTTATAAGACACTTCACGTATGTGAACCTCTGAGTGAGTGAGTGAAAAAAAAAGTATCACTTTTTGTTTCTACAGTGTGGAAAAGAACTAATGTAATCTGACATAATATATTTACAACTGTTTTAATGTGGGAACAGAATGATAAACTGAGATATCTATACACCTGGTACTAAAACCAGTGTAGAATCCAGTAGTCTTTGCTTGGGAGAGCTTGGTAACCATTTTATTAAGGCTTGCTGTTTGAATTCTGACTTGCATAATTTTAATAACTTAGAATAGCTATGGCCAGGATTTCTTCATTAAAAGACAGCTAAGGTATTTATTTAGCTGCATATCAAATTCATCTTGAAATATTCTCTCCGTACATTTGACTGCTATTTTTATATTATCTGTTCATTGCCCTGATCTCTGCATAATTAATACATAACAGCATTCTATTCACATCTTTATTGTTAAAATAAACTTGTATTTATTCACTTGTTAGCTCTTCTAACCGGTATTTATTATTTAATTGTGCATTATCTAAGAGGAGAACATTAATATTTGGCACTGTAGGTTAACAAAGCTGTAGTATCCTCCTCCAAATGCCAGTTCACTTGAGCATAGTATAAATGAGATATTAGATTTTATAATTTATATTTATCCAAACCAAGAGTGACCTGTAAAACTAGTGTATTTGGTCCCTGGCCATGTCTAGTGTGATAGTAGTATTACTGTGCCAGAAAGAAACCCATGGGTAAAGAAGAATTTTTGTCTATGTGTGGATCTGTGAAGTACACACCCATGACAGCTGTGCATATTTCCTTTATGATACTAGAACTAAGTAATATTTGGTAAACTGATTATTGAATCTAATTTGGATGCACTTTACTTTTTTTACATTAGCCTGACAGGTACCAGAGGTGTGACTCAAGAGGCCATCTCTCTGGTAGCATCAACTTTATTTAAAACAGTGTAGTGGATCTGAGGACTACAGCTCCTGTCCCTCACACACTCAGGTTGTACACTGGTTGGCAGTAGTGAGATTCAAACCACTTGTGATGCAAGCTTGGTCTTCACATATGGGTTACAAACAATGTAGTCTTTTGCAATCATGATTTAAGGACAGTGGCTGGAAGGGTTTCAAAAATACACTTTGTAAAAATATATAAAAACTTCCTGCCATCTATCAAACTACAGAAGGCAGCTTCTATGAGAAGCAGAAGAGAATGTATTGAGTAGAAGAGGGCATACGTTGTGTGTGTGTGTGTGTGTGTGTGTGTGTGTGTGTGTGTGTGTGTGTGTGTGTGTGTGTGTGTGTGTGTGCGTGCGTGTGTGTGTGCGTGTGTGTGTGTGTGTGTGTGTGTGTGTGTGCGTGTGTGCGTGTGCGTGTGTGTGTGTGTGTGTGTGTGTGTGTGTGTGTGTGTGTGTCCAGTATGCTTTAACAAGGAGTCACACAGCTGGTCATATTTGTGACAAATATCTTTGAGGAAGTACATATGTATGCTGCAGGTATTGTTGAATGTTCTTATCTGTATATGAAAATGGGTGCGCAGGTCCACATGTGTGTATGTGTATGTGGGGAGGTATATAGATATGGGCTAACCATAACTATAGAGGACATACGTTTGATACCATGTTCAGTCTATCCATGCACTTTTGTTGTGTAAAGGCTGAGAAGAATGGTCACAAAAGTGTTGGCTGGAACTGCAGAAGCAGACACAGCAGAGCTTCTCAGGATTTGTGGGTAATCAGTGCTTTATTAGCAGGGGGAGAAAGACCACAAAAGAATTCCAGCAGCCATGGCTCTAGTAGCATTAGTAACCCAGTGACATCATACTTTCAGATTAGAATAGTGTATATGACCTCAAAAATAGAAGCAGTGGGATTGTGACAGACATGTAATGAACCAAGAAACTATGGTGTTTCACTGACAGAGCGCAAAGTACTCTTGCTTTACTTATATTTGCTGTGCCATTTTGTATTTTGAAAATGTGATGCACATCTGTAAAATTCTCACTGCAAACTGGTTAAGAAATTGATTGCAATAGTGAGATAACTGATGGGAGTTAGTTCTGTATAAAAGCAGGGTAGGCTGAAATGATCAAATCAGGAAGTTGTTTCCTCATTTGGAGGTTCATTGTGAGTCAGGATATGGGCTCTAGTTAAAAGTTTATGATTTCTACAGCCAGATGGTCAATATGGAGCCTATTGTGGATGTAGATTGAGGCATGTTCAGGTAAAGACTTTTGCTATAGAACTGAGAGGAATGCCTAACCAGGCTGCAGCTATGGTACTCATTTTTCAGCCTGCTGCTGGAAAGACTGTGTGATTTAAGCCTGTATGATGAAGTTACCTATATGGACTGTTAACCTTACACTAATGTACCATAAATTGTGTATAGAAAGTTAATTGCATTATATTTTTGCTTCATTCTTCAGGTAAAACTATTCCTTTTTATATTTCTGCCTTCAATGAGTTACTGAAACCTGACAATGTCTCCTCTTGTTTATTTATTCACATTTGCTTTTAGTTATTTCAGAAATTAGGAAAACCAAATAAAATGACATGATCTAAGACAAGCCATTACAGACTGCAAATGAAGCAAATAAAAAGTGGTCAAGCACCACTCCACTTGGGGGGCTGAAGCCCTTACTACAACTCAGCTGACCCAGGTTTGATTAGTGTCTCAAGTGACTGACAGAGTGGCAAGGAAGGATGGGTGTGACCATCTCAGATGTGGGTTGGTGGGTCAATGGAGACCAAAAATGGTGATCCCTGGTGGAGGCTATGGATATCACAAGGTGGGAATCCCTATAACAAGGGTTTAAAGGTGGAGATATGGCAGAACTGCTGTGGAGGGTGAACGAAATGCCTGGCATCTCCATTGCATGCACACCCCCAGGCCAAACCATGGATCTACAATGGGGAAGGGGGATTAAACTGGGTAAGCCAAAAAGCCACCCCAGATGGATACATAAATGTGCCAAGCCACCAGATGCCTTGCTCCATTGCCAACCCCAGCATTACACCAGATTAAGTCTGGGGGGAGGGGGTCAGTACCAAGTAGACCTGGTGAGGACAGATACCAGGGTGCTAGGCCAGTAAAAGTGGTGGATGAAGGAGGAGGGAGCAAAAAGGGAGCACAAATAAATAAATTAAAAAATAAATTAATAAATAAATAAGGGGCTAAGATGTTAGACAACTTTAGTCTTGAGTAAACAATAGTTCTAGTATGAACCATTCTTTGTCTCTCCAAAAAAAAAAAACTTACAACCGATCCAAAAAAAACTTTATACCTGAAGTCTGTAAAACAGCAAAATGCTTAAGACCTCATTTGCTATGTGGAAAGTTAACAATGTGTTGTGTATTAAAGCCAGGAAGGCAATGTGATTTAAGGCTAATTTCCCATCTGCCCTCTGCCCAAATTTGTCAATATCATCACTCCTGACACTATTAAAAATAGAGCAAAGCACAAGGAATTTAAACTCACAATTAAGATGAGATGAAAAATGTGTACAATTAAAGAATTAGTTTTCACATTTACTGTCTCCGCAGTGCTCCTACTATTGCCATAGAAGGACCTGCTTTGCCCTCCCAGTGCATGTGTGGTTGTACATGCACAAACACACACACACACACACACACACACACACATACACACACACACACACACACACACACACACACACACACACACACGCACACACGCACACACACATGCACGCACACATGCACACACGCACACACACACACACACACACACACACACACACACACACACACACACACACTGCAGAGCGCCACCATGACCAGTTTGACAGCATCAGTAGTGCGTGTCCATATATTTGCCCGCAAGCCTTTGGCTTCATGTGGTGACTGACTGTTTAGAATTACTGCTCCCTTCTCCCTAGGATGGGTAAGCTGGCATCAGTGATTCACTCCTACCATCCACCACCTGGCTGCTCCAGCATTCAAGTCACTAGACAAATTCAGTCATCTGGGTGCAGTCAGAGCTTTATTCCTCTGTGTCACAGAGCCAGCTGCTTAATATGTTTAACACCAACAAGCCTCCTATCTTTCATATCCCCACCCCCTGTGAAATCCTGTATCATTAAGAAAGGTCACAATCCCATCACCTCTAGCCTAAGAGTAAAGTCAGTCTCAGTCATATTAAATTACCTTTCCTTCATTATGCCAGTGTTAACTTAGATGCAGTTAGTGATATACTTATGAAAATATCCCAGGATACTGTCTTCAACAACCCATATAAATCAGCTCAAGATGCATATTATCAATGAGTTCTATGTAAGTCAGAAATATAAATTAAAAAAAAAAACTTTGATGGCATTGCAAAATCAGTGAAATATAAATCAGGAAATAAAAGATACTACTTAGCTTTCAAAAATTGCTTTAGACATTATAACAAGTCTAGGTTAAATAAAGCACAGAAAAAAGGTACATATTTTATCAAGTCATGCATCTCTAATAACAAAATTAGTTTAATATCAGTGGTTGAAAGAAATAATAGGGCATTTTTTTAATTTAGTCAAAACACTGAAATGTAGTAAGCTATTAATAGAAATTAAAAGGATTACCCAGCTGTAAGACAGCAAATATAGCTGCAGAAAAATTTGCAGAAAATGTCTCTGTAATCAGACATGTACCATAGTACTATAGACACAAGGGGATACATCCCTTTTATTACTTCTGCTATTACTGCTGCCACACTACAATTCCCCTGCTGCAGGATGAAACAATGAACTATGTGGCTTGTTATACAAAATAAAAGGCAACCCAGCTATACGTAGTAAACCAAATGTTAGTATGTGGACATGATGATGTGTGGTGCCAGTCTGCAAAGGAGTGGCTCACATCAGATATTGTGCAAAGTCAAACAGAAGGTGAATTGAACTTATCCAAAATGACACAAGAGACCTTCTGCAGTTAGGCGTAGCATAGTGTAGGTTTCCTAAGGGGAGATTTTTCCTTTTAGCACTTTAGAAGGGGTGACCATCCATGCTGCATTCCTTGAGCTTGCTAACACTTTCAATACAATTTCACACAAGGAAATATCTGAAAAATTAAATGTATTAGATGTCAGACCGCATGCAGTTCAATGGGTAAAATACTGTTTAATTAACGTACTGAGCCACTTCTTTTGGATTATTGTTTTCAGATATCAGTTTTGGAAATGGGCTTTGGATAAGCAGATATTCTGATCAGTGCCTAACAACATAATTACTTCATTTAAAAACATGTCGGAGTTTGATCTGTTCTACAAAACATACATACCTGATCCAGTACTGATTACAAAATAAATGTTCAGATCATTAAATGGTGGCATCAATAAACACCTAAAGACAATGGCAAATAAATATTTAAACTTTGACAATATCTATCTACCAAATACAAAAAGTATACACTTGTAAAATACTTGTCTAGTCACTCCCTGGAGATCATTGTACCACTTTATCTTGTACTTTTTCAACCCATTATTAAATAAACACTAAATTGTGTATCCTTCAAACAAGCCACCTGAAAGAATGTATAACGATACAATGATTGCTTATTAGAAAAAGAAAATCTTAGGGATGGAAAACTAGAACTGTTTTGGGAACAGTCAGTATATTGTTTCTCACAGATCTCAAAGATCTGACCTCCAGGGTATAATGCAGACCCCCCGGATTCAGCAAGCAGCCATGCAGGAATAAGTTATTCCTGCACGGCAGGGATCATTCCTGTTCAGCATGGCAGCACGCCTTGCATATGTACGAAGGCAGGCTGCTGTGTTGTAAAACAGACATGGTTCAGTGTACAAGTGCAGATAGTGTGTCTGAGAGCAGAACTCTCACAACACACATGCCCCCTGCACTCCAGAATTGCGTTCAGCAATTTAAAACAAGCGATAATGCTCATAACACCCCAACCCGTCAGGATAAGAAATCTGGACAAAGCCATAAGGGACAATCATCCATACCAAGCCAAAAGTTGATAGAATGACAGATTTAGCATAAGCACATAGCGCACACCTCCCAACCCATCAGAGTAAGGAATGTGGACAAACCCATAAAACAGAATGTTGATAGCATAATGGGTTCAGCATTAGCATGGATATCCTGAAGGGTACAAATAAAAAAGCACAAAAAATTTTTTTTATATATATGCAATAAAGTTTAAGCACAGCTGTGTGGGTGTGCTATGCTTAGCCCAGCTGAAATGGCATGATAAGTTAAAAAGCAATAGACATCCCGCATAAGCGTAAGTGCACTAGTGTAGTGGTTAGAGCATATGCCTTGCATGTAATCACTCATGGTTTGAACCTCATCAAAGCCATTTCCATTTTGTATGTGTCAACAGTAAAAATGTTAATGTTTTGTATATTTATGCAAGAAGTAACTGATTTTTCTCAGTCAGAGTAGTGTATTAGGCCCAGATGTGAGGTGTCAGTGTAATAAAGTAGTAAAACCCCCATATAAACACAAGTGCCCCATACAGTATAGTCACACAAGAATAAATTAATCACAGCACATTGGGGGATGTCAGGGAAGGTAAATAAATCTATATTATGTAATGAATGATGAATCAATCCCATACAGGTGGTAGACCAATATAATAAAACATAAGCAATGCTAAGCATTGCACAGCTATGTTGACCGGGAGTAAGCATTGTGTACATTTATTTATTTATTTTACATTTGTTAACCGGGCTAGTCTAACTGGATATACATATGAATACTAAGCAATGAATAGCCCAGCTAAGTGGATTTGCCCATTGGTAAGCAATGCTGAACCTGCCCCATAAGCACTGACAACTTTATCTAA
Source organism: Protopterus annectens (assembly GCF_019279795.1). Classification (NCBI taxonomy): domain Eukaryota; kingdom Metazoa; phylum Chordata; order Ceratodontiformes; family Protopteridae; genus Protopterus; species Protopterus annectens. Next base: position 691,491,138 of record NC_056734.1, on the reverse strand, counting down.
GCAGGTTTGCCCGTAGCTTATCTTAGCTTAGCTCAGCATTTTCAAAACTGTTCAATCATGGCAAAGGGTGGGAAATCGGCCATATTTAAACCCTGCAGGTGGGAATACAGCTCATGACTGGTTGTAGCTCTCCACTGTAGGCAGTATGGCAGGTGTTGGAGAGGGCATGCATTTCCGGGCGTAGCGCTGGGGCATACAGAAGTCCAAGGTCATGGTAGGACTCCTGGTAAAAAAAACATGACATGCGACTGCTGCAGGACCAGTACCAGGGCTCCCAATATAAAGCGGAAGCCTGGGAAAGTCTCGGCCGTGATCTCACCAGTGCCACTGGTATCCCTCGGACTGGTGAGCAGGTCCAGCACCACTATGCCAACTTGAAATGGAGGAAGAGGGTGCTCTTGGAGCAGTGGGTCCAAGAAGCAAGAGACAGTGGAGATGTCCTAGCAGTGTGTAATTATTCATAGCAATAATTGTTTACCAAAGCCCAGCCTGTTTATGTGATGGATAGGTATGCATAAATGTTTCCCTATTTTCATTACAGCTGGGGCTGAGCGGGCTGTGAACCAGGAAGCCCAAGTCAGCAGTTTGCAAAGGCTGTGTCACAAGGCTGGTGAGTAACAATCCTGCTTGTAGTAGTCATAGCAAATAAATATAAAGGAGTAATATGTCACCTGGCAGTATAAACAATGTGTATGGGTTGTACTGAATAAACCAGACAATATGACAGTAATAGTCCCATATAGGTCATATTTAAATAAAAGTGTAACTGCCTGGCAATAAAGTTCTAAATCCTGGACTGGTTGTGTTTACTCTGGTATTGTATGGCCTCACATGTTGCATTCACCAAGATATGATACGTGAATAATTCTGTTGTATCAACTGTTTCTCACACTGTGCTACATAAAAAATATGTCTAGGAATGTCTGTATAAGAATATTGTAATTACAAGTTTAGATTGTACAACCAAGAGAGACTTAGGCAGAAAACACTAAAGAAAGTGACAGCACGTTCTAAATAGATCACTCTGATGAAATACAAATTGTTGTATTTTTAGCACACACAGCAATGGTTCGAATCCCTGGAGTGGTAGTAAGCTGTATGCATAATCATACCTCTCAACTGTACAGATTTCCACCGAATGTCCAGATTTTTGCCTAATATTTTTGGTCTGTTTCTCTATTTTCCTGGCAAATCACTAAGATGATCTCAGGATTGTAGTCACTAAATAATAACATACATTTGAGTTTCCGACTTCAGATCCTTCAGAAAATGCATATTAAAACAAAGCCTGTTACTCTAGCAACTTTCTAAAAGTTTATAACAGCAATATTTAAAATTTGTCCCTATATGTACCCCCAGTTTGTCAAGCTTTGTACAGATATTTTGCAATAAGAGGTTGAGAGGTATGTGCAGAATTTAAACTAGGAATCTGGGAATATGTGTAGAAACAGTCAGGTAGTGTTAAAAACCATTCCCTCCACAGGTCTACCAGGTAAGAGAAGTAGACTGTAGCTATAAGACAGTTGAAGTATACACTGTGTACAAACATACCACTGCCCAAACCAAGGCCATAGGGTATTGTAATAATACCTGTAGAGTAATGATTAAAGCAATGATCATTAAAGTTGTGAGTACTGCAAGGATATACAAGTTGTTAACTGACATCTCTCTCTCCCCCACCATATCTATAACAATAATCTAAACACACAAATCAGTGGGTATGTTTTACACCAAACCTACTGTTGGGACATATGTCCTATTGTTCAATAAGTATTGAAATGTGTTCCTATTAATGTTCCATGTTGAAATACTATCATTGGTGGCATGTTGCTATCAATGCAACCTGCATGCCATTGTAATGTCCACTGTGCTTCCATATATCCATGTGTTCAGTCTGCTATGCAACTGTTCCAAATCTGTTGTTTTGGGTTAATGGGAATATCTATGCATGCTGTTAGAACTAATCCTGGATTGTGTTGACTATTACTAACCCACATATGTTCTAAAACTGTAACACCATAGCACGTTTGGGAAGGCCAGTCCCAGCGGACCCACCTCTCCCACCTCATCTGGCCATGGCACCAGGCCCCAGCAAGTCTGGGACCCACCCCGGGACCTCCTTGTCTGCTGGTCCTGCACCACCTTTGGGTGGAACCACCTCAGGGGATGAGGCTCACCCGCCCCCACCCCCCCCCCCGGGTGTGGGAGAGGACAGGATACTGTCACCTGAAGCCAGGTCTGGGATTTGGTGTGTAGTGAGCTCCAAAAGGAATTTGGAGATCTGCTATGCCAGCTTGAGGGCTGCTTGATGCAATTAGAGGGGCAATCCGCCCCTCCTGCTCAGTCCCCAGCACAGCCTCCTTCGGGGCCATGAAGATGCAGTGGTGACTGCCCATGGGTAGGGACCTCGGTCCCACTGTTTCCATTTAAGGGCTCATGGGCTTCCAATTTCCAAACACCCCTCCCCGTCTAAGGTGTTTACCCCCCATAGGTGTCATATATGCCCCTGTATGCTGCCTTATCTGTCTTGTTTGTCTTCCTATCCATCCTACCTCCCCAAATATATATACTATCCTTCCCCAACATTCAGCTCTCACCTTAAAAAAAAAGGGCAAGCTGTTACCCCCAAAAATTTCACCCCATACATAGCTGTCCATTTTGCACACGTGTCCACTAGACACGTGTAATCTGGTCTAAATGGCTTCACAACACATTATAGTTGTACTCACCCCTCTCTCAGGGATTTGAGTGTCCAAATATACCTCCAAATTCAGTATATATGCACAGCTGTTGCTGTAGAAGAAATGAACATCTATGGACCTTCCCTACACCTGTCCTGCATATCACTATCTACTTTCCCTATTGTCTTTCCCTCTGCATTCCCCCTTTTTCACCACTTTCCTATCACCCCTTTTTTTCTTTTCTTTTAAAGAAATTAGCATGGGGTAAGTGGGAGTAAGCTCTTTTAAGCAGTTGTAAGTGGGATTAAGCCTGTTTGTGTGGCTCTAAGCAATGCCTACACAGATTAAGCATGTTTAAGGCTAACTGTCTGTAGCATATTTTACCAAAAGTTAGCATTGCTTACTGCCACGCAAACCCGCACAAACCTACTTACAACTGCTTAAAAGTGCCTCAATCACTCTGTATCCAACAGCCCTTGTTCTGCCCAGCAAAAATGTAATCAGCCCTGCTATGGAACAACTGGTCGCCACTCCCACAAGAGGGGAAAACATATTGGACCTGGTCATCACCAACATGGGGTCTCTATGTTCCACACCAGAGGTATACCCCTCATTGATAAGATCAGACCATAAATTAATCTCACTGGACATCCATATTCTGTCCCCACCCCCAGCCAAGGAAACCACAGTGAAGAACTTCTCAAAGGCAAACTTCACACTTCTCAAAACTGAGGTGGAATCTTTCAAAGGCCCCAGGTCAGTGGAAACTAAGGCCCAAAACGCAGAATATTTTACAATAGCATTCTATGGACACCTACAGGAATGCATGGAGCATGCTATCCCAAATAAAACCAAGACTCACTCCTCCAAAGGCAGGAGACCTGTCTGGTGGACCCTAGCCATAAATAAGCTATATAACAGAAGGAGGAAGCTACTACATGATAGAGCAAAATCCCAAAAAGGGAAGGCGTCTCTGATCAGTACTAGCAAGAAACTACGATACCTCATAAAATCATCTAAGGCCAGCTTCGAAAGAAAAATTGCACAAGACACTAAGGATAATCATAAGGCCTTCTTTAGTTATGTCAGGAACCTGGGAGGCAACTCCCAGATATGCTCTGAGTTAGTGCAAAATGACAAAAAATACACTGAACCCACAGACATTGCCAACATCCTGGCAGAAAGGTTCAGTGCAAACTTCTCCCCCCTTCCCCTCCAAAAGAGCAAATGTCTATCCCAACAGAATGTAGCCTCCCTGTGATCAAAGATGCACAGGTGAGAGCTGCCCTTTCAAAAGCAAAAAACACAGCATCAATGGGACCAGACGGTGTCCCGGGCTGCATCTTACATGAGCTCCAAGAAGAACTAAACCCTCACTTAAAGACACTGTTCAATCTCAGCCTTACTACAGGATATGTATCCAAGGAATGGCGTACAGCAACAGTGGTCCTTCTCCACAAAGGTGGTGCCACAACGGACCCCGGAAACTATCGCCCTATAAGCCTGACCAGCCTGGTCTGCAAGGCTATGGAGCGTATCATCATGGAAATCATTAACAAGGACATTAGGAACCTCCAGACACTGGCTTTGTTAAGGGCAGATCTTGCCTCTTGAACCTGGTCGACTTCTTTGAAACCGTTACCAAAGCCATAGATGAAGGGAAGGTAGTCCACACAGCCTAGCTGGACCTCGCAAAAGCCTTCGACACAATACCCCACTCGGGCATCATAAATAAGCTCACCAGCTTAAATATCGACCCCTATGTCACAAGATGGGTTGCAAACTGGCTCAGGGATAGAACCCACATGGTCAGAATTGCAGGTGCCATGTCAGACTCTAAACCAGTTACAAGTGGCGTTGTCCCACAAGGCTTAGTCCTGGGACCTCTCTTGTTCGGTATATATTTCTCCGAGGTACAGGCTAACATGGATGGACTATGGCTGACAAAGTTCTCAGATGACTGCAAACTGGGTGCCATAATCGACTCTTTGGCTGACACGAGCATCCTCCAAAAGGGTCTCACAGAGGTGGATAACTGGTGCCAGAGCCATGGCCTAAAGCTAAATGCCAAAAAGTGCATTGTCATCCCCTTTGGGAAAAACAAAGTGCCCACAAAGTACCACATAGGTGTAATCCATTAAGTACGGAAGAAGTAATTAGGGACTTGGGGACCCAAGTAGATAGTCATCTCTCCTTTGACAATCACGTTGCCAAATTAGTTAGAAAGACCTTCTATATAGCCCACCTTATCATGAAAGGGTTCAGTTCTAGATCAAGAGAGGTCATTGTGCCCCTCTACTCATCACTTATCAGGCCCATAATTGAATACAATGTCCCATTTGGGATGTACCTTACCCGACACCTGCAGCAACTGGAAAGACCCCAGAAGTACTTCACCAAGAGGATCAAGGGACTCAAACAGATGCCCTATGCACTTCATCTAAAGAATCTCCAGCTCTACTCAGTTGCGTACCACCTACTCAGAGGCGATCTGTGTCTGACATATAAAGCCATGTCCAACCCAGAATTAATGGACATGCTCCACCTCAAGAAATCCAAATCCCTAAGAGCTACATGCTCCAGGGACTTGAACTTCAGAACAGAAATAAATAGGACATGCTGGAGGGACACATTCATATCCCAGAGGCTCCCCTCACTCTGGAACAAAATCCCAATCCATGTTAGGCAGAGCCCCTCACTAACCCTATTCAAGAGAAATCTTGACGAGTGGATGAGAGACCATAAGTTTACCCCTGGGATCTCTTCTGTGTCCTTGCTAGACAGAGGTACAGTAAACTAACCTTAATATGGCTACCTTCTGTGACCTACTATACAGAGGCACAGTCAACTAATCTAAAAGGGTGGCGAAAGCCAAACACACTCTGGCTAGGCTTATAAGTGCCCTAGGGCAGATAGCCTAGTATCAACCTATGAACCTATAAGTCTCAAACCCAGGACTCAGCAGACCATAGTCACAGCAAGTTACCACTAATCAATCTGAGCTACAGATATGTGTGATATTTTCTCAAACATATCATGCAGCACAGTCATTCAACAGTAGGGAAAATATATTTATATATGAATACGTGTGTATATATATATATATATATATATATATATATATATATATATATATATATATATATATATATAGTAACTTACAACGTCACTATCACACTGACAGAACTGTATGCAAGACAGTAAGCTCTAGCCCACCACTGTTCCCATGGTGAAATGTATGAAAATGTACAGCCATATACCTTTATGTTTCTTATTACTGATATTCCTCACATGTTGTAACAGCCTAGGCTAAAAACATTTAATACCCTTCCCCCATAAAATGTCTTACAAGGGCATATAACAGTGTTCTCTATACACTGACCTCCAGACTGTACAGGGTCACACATGTTTTGTCCAGCTGTAGCCCTCATATATATGGACCCTACCCCACAACTTGTGTGGGAGTCCACAACATCGCTGGAATGATAGCAGGAATGTGAGCACTAAATAATGATAGACCATTAAGCATCACCCTTCTACTGCATGACATCTGGACAAAGCCTGGTATATAAGTGTAGGACAGAGGCTGAAACACAGGGCCATATTTGAAATATTGCTGTTATATGCTGTGAAAGTTGGTTGTAACATACCCTTACTCGGGAATATGAAGTAAGAAACACAAATGGATTTTGCCATGTACTGACAGCAATCAACGGAGAGAATGCCACTGATATGTCAAGGACAAGACCTGTGTGAGGAACAGACAAAACATAACAGCCAGTCCTCTGGTCATCATGTGGCTAGGCCCACAGTTGAGAGCTATGCAGACAGACAGCATACCATGCAAAACTAGAATGTACAAACAAACCCTGTAAAACTAGCAATATTCAATGCATATAACAGCAATGCTCACACACTGTCCCTAGATCTGGAACCTTATGCAAACATGTAGTTGGCCTGTGTCCACAAGTCTTGTTGTAAGAGGTATTCCTACCTGCTGTCTGTAACACTGCTGACCCACACACATGAAGGATGTCTTCCATACAGGCAAGGTAAAGGGACAACGCCCACATGATGTAGTTATTTATAGTAGTGGGTTGCTATGACATTGGCTATTAGAAGAACTACACAGCTGTCTACATGCAATTAGCAAGTGAGGAACAGCAATTGATACAAAGGCCATCACCTGAACATGAGCATCACCTACAAAAGCTATGCTTCAACTTATTCAAACAAGCACAATCCCAATAGTGGAGAGAGAGACAGACAGACAGACACAAAAAAAAAATTAGAAACCACATAAACAAAACCTAAAAATAAAAAAAAATAAGAAACAAGAAGACAACCTGTACACAGAAGGAACCTGAAGATAAACCAGATATGTGAAACATATAAGCATGTAATTGCATGTAGTACTTGGTCTGTAATAATGGGATAGATGATTATGAAAGATGTATATGTGTCATCAATACTTGTAATGATGTCCTGCTGAATAATTGCTATGGACATAGCATCTGTCTCTGTCTGCAGTGGGCCATACATGTCAACTGTGCAGATCTTCACAGAACATATTTTTCTTGGTTTGGTGTGAGCACTTGTAGTACCAACTTGTTTTACATTGTTTAGATCTTCACAGAATGTTAAGATTTAGCCATCATAGTGTTTGTTCTGTTCCTCCAAACATCTATATTAGTCTGGAAAATAGCTGGAGATGGAAGTAATGAAGTAATGACAGACACATGAGTTTCAGACCCCACCACCTTCAGAACAGTCATGGTAATGCAAAATATATTATGCTACAAACTTCATAGGTTTGTAATAGGCATATGTACGATCTGTCCCTATATACTCCCCCTAATGTTAGGCTTTGTCCACATGTAATGCTGTAAGGGGTGGTTGAGTCACAGCTAAGGAGTCTGACACACCCTGGAAAAGGACAGCTCACATATGCCAACCACTAGAATGTCTGTCAAACAATCGTGTCTGTGCCACTGCTAGGCCAGTTAATGGGATGTTGCCCATATCCATATGTTACCTGTAAATATGAGTATTATACATGTTTGTATTGTAAATCTAGAATACCTACATAGGGCATGAGAATAGTAAAGCACTGTTGCAAATGTGTGTGTTAAACTGCATGTGATATATTGAATTAATAACATTCAACTGTACACTGTTCTTCTGGGCAATGTTCATAGTTGTGACAGATATCTGTAGTCACTTACACATATACTTGTGTTATGGCAGCTATTTTAATACTTTATCAAAATTAACTTCCCTGTTTTATCATACAGTGATGTGGACCAATGACCACAAGTCCTGGTATAACAGGTTGAGACGTATGCTTGAGCTGCAAGACTGTAAATACAGCATGCCATAATGACATAGAACACAAATGTATACCAGGTATCCCCTGCGTATGTATGTATGTATGTGTATGTTCAGCTGAAAGGCACAGAAGTAATAACATGGGTTACAAGCACTCCGGAAAATAGGATGTACATGTTGCAGATGTGTGTAATATCACTGTCACTGTATACAGCAAAATAAAATGTGTACTGCTACTGATTGTTGCATTGCCATGACACTGATATGGGTACTACAGTAGGAATGTTTATCACGTAGTAATCAGAGAAGTGTACAACTGTGTTATGACCCACTGTCCATGCCTACCACTAACAGCTATATCAACACCCATATACACTGGATATCAAAGTGTACACACCCCTGTTGGAATGCCAGGCCTATGTGCTATATGCCAATGAGTCCACAAGAAGTCATGTTAAAATGTTCTTCACCTCAAATGTGACCCATAACCTGTACAATTCTATTGAAAAAGAAACAAAGCTGTTTCATGGAAGGTGAGCAATCATTGCCAATTGAAGATGTGATATGACGTTAGAGTACAAACCAAGACAAATTGATGCTGTAATCATCTCAGCAGGTGTTTACACAACATACCAGTGTAAGGGTGTGCACATACATTCAACTGGCTTACTGTAGTGAGTTTAAATTCCATATGTTTCCACAGGACAGGTTGTTATGTTCCCTATTGAACTGAGCAGGCTATAGGACACACCACTGGGTGGGGATTGTGTTGACATTTGCTATTGTGGGGTCATGTTCCAATTGCACAAGTACCATGCATTGAAATAGGGTTGTGTACACTTCATATCCACTGTAGCTATATGGAATCAGCAGTACCTGACCTGTACAACCATCCTCCACCAATGATAGAGTAATGCCCCTTGGTGGACAGCACCAAGACACAAAGCACATAATAGGTTGCTATAGTGGTTGTACAGGGACACATAGGTGCAGACCACAACTTGTAAGCAAGTGCACCTCTATCTGAGCAAGCATGTAGGTTCACAGGTGACTTCCTGTAAGGCTGACTATGACTAGAAATCAGACATATCCAAACCACCAAGGCCAGTTGCAACCATGTCTCCATATATGTACACAGTCTCAAAGCCAGTAACACAAGCCAACCTGTACTAGGGGTAAAGCACACCTCATACACACATGCCATGGATACAGGCAACATGCATCAGACAGGATAGGTGGGAACAGTGGCACCCTGTCCACAACATTAGTACAGGGGGATATGCACATCAACCACACTCCTGCCCGCATCAATGGTGAGCATGGACATAATGCTGACTGATGGCAACAACAGCAAGTCTCCGTGGGGCATGAGAACATCACAGTTTGCCTCCTACATGAACATAGGCATGTGCTCACAGTTCCATCACATACTACAGTCAAACACAGACATGCCACCATCCACACACCATCCACATGGAAGATGGCCACTGTCATCCATCTACACAGAAATTAAATGGTGAATAGTGGATTATGCCATTAAGTGTCCAACATTGGGGGAACTGGACAGGTCAGGGCCAGGATTGTAATGCACGATGTCAAAGCCATGATCGCTTACAGTTTTATGGTATAATCTGAATTATTTGCAAGTAATATCCACTGTTGATGTGCACGTGGACAACCGTATGAGGTCCTGTGACCTTCTTTCTTTTCTTGTTTATGTCTTCCGGGTACAATGCCCCAGGAACATCTGCCTGCATTCACAAACCTAGAAAATGATGCAATCATCCAATACCTCATCATGCATCATCCCATACTATTCAGCCACCGGGCCCAGGATCTGCATGAGAGGACCACCCAGTGGAATGAGCTCATCCACAGGGTAAACAGTGTCAGCCTGCACAACTGAAATTAAAAGCAGGTGCGGCATCAGTGCACAGATCTGATCCGCCATGCCCATCAGTGTGCTGCTGCAGTTAGGAGGGACCAGCTAGTCACAGGTGGGGGTCATGCCATCCAGTACACACTGACACATGCTGAGGAGCTCCTCGCCAGCCTTGGGGCACCCGCCCAACAGACACACCAGCAGGCTGAAGACAGCATTGTGGAGGTGGGTGCCAACCACACAATGGACGAGGAGCATGCAGGTAAGGCCTCAGGGTACATTACTAGACCACTGTTGCTTATCCATTTTCATCTGTAAAGTATCTACATGCATATTTCAGATAAGATAGTCTGTTGCTGCAGTGTAGTAATGAACAGATGTGCATAATCTCTAGTATTGTGGGTTTGTACTGTTGTGCTGAAATGCTGCTCCCACCCTGTACCAATGCCACAGGTGTGGCTACTGACATTACTTTTCTCACACAACTATTTAGGTCCCTCTGGTATACAACTGGGGAAGCAGCCTGTACCTGGTGAGTATGGAGTTGTTTTTTTCAGGTTTGCCAATACACTGGCCATGTTATGACCATGCTATTTGCCATGCACACATTTAACATACCTACCCATAATGCATGCTGTACATGTTCACTTATTGTTAATGTTAACTGCACTGCATCACAGTGGTCATCATGGTGGCATATCTAAAGGGTATATAAGAGTCCTGCATTATACCTAACAACCTGTCAGTGCAAGATATGTGGACAGAGATGAACATAATGGTGGGACAAATGGCCTACAGTAGGGACATATCTGAAACATTACCCTTATACAGTGGCTACAACAGTGTATACACTGGTATTGCAATAGCAACTGTTCATGATATAAACAACAGCAAACCACAATATCACACTCCACACCTTTAACAAACTATGATCCTAACATGAGCAATGAATGTGTAATATGGAATCCTATGTTAGGACAACAAATATGGGGAATACATACCTTAACAAACACTGGAAGCATATGTATGCACATACTGCAAACAACATATTGTGGAAGCAGCTTGTGATGTACTGACAGCATTCACTCTTCTTGAGTACAGACCTTCCATCAAGTACAGAGCCTCAATGTTGCACAAGTAATGGTCTATCCAAGAAATATGTCCAGGACATTTGCCACTTGCCGGCAACACAGGCAGCCGTGGCTTGCACACATCTTACAAACCATGAAATGGATCCCATATCCGAAAGGTAGCACTCAGGAGTGGGAAAAGCCGCCTTAACTCACCATTGCATATACCATAGCAAACAGTGCAAACAGTCATGTATGTGTGTATGAAGTATGGGACAACACTGATGTAGAAAATAAACAGATGCCCATCCAAAACAGATGACAAAACATGTTGCAAACTGGTCATGGAGGCTGCCCAGAAACATGCAGCAACACTGAGTGACTTTCAGGAATGTCTAGCAAGTACTGCCTGTACAGTACCTGTGTCGACAATTGCCTGGGTTCTGCATAAGTGTGGCCTATGGGTTAGGGTAATCAGACGGAAGAGTTGTCCCACATGATACATCATCCACCATTCTCTACAGGTAGCATAAGCATAACATTAAGTCTCCCAAAGGCAAGTGTTGCAATGTGTAATGGTGTCATGAGACAAAGGCTCAAACCTACTGAAAGTATTCATTAAGATATGTGTGGTGCACAAGCAACACCTTACTCCACCTCAGAGCCACCATCCCCAATATTTAGCTTGCTGCTGCCAGTGTACACCTTTAGGTTTGCTGTTCATTAGCTGGAACTAGGCCTGTACACATGGTGTTTGGAATTTGGAATACTGCAAAATAAAACTCATGTGTGGCCCATAGTTGTCAAGCATCTGCAATAAGGCTGCGGATGGGGGGGGTGTCAGCTTGAAAACAACAATGAACTGAAGCATACATCCAAAGCTTGCTAAGAATGGCTGTATCATGAATGCTATGAATTGTGCCAGACATAACCCTGACTCTACAGCAATAGTGAAGCCACCGTGTGACCTCCAAGGGCTGTGCACATGAGCTGACCTTGCAATCTGGCAGAGTTGAGTGACATTTGTAGGGCAGAGTGACCAAACAATGGCAAGTGAAGATGGGCTGTGCTAGTATACCCCTTCCAGGAATAGTGACTGCTGTAGTTCACTTAACAGGTGCTTCAACAAACCATTGTATTAAGGGTGTGCACACTTATGCAAACCACTTATTTTATGCATCTCATTCAGCATCTGCACGACTAACACATTTGTTTGATACTGCATTGGCTTGCACAGGTCATATGTCACATATCAGGTGTGTGTAATGTTAGCAAATGCAGTATTGTGGCCCCCTTGCATATCACAGAAGAGGCTGTCATGTCAACAAGGGTGTGTACACTCCCCATATCCACATAAATCTTTGAAAGTTGTCAATGTAACTGGATTTTAGTGCACATGCATGCACTGCTGATTAGGAAATCTGCAAATCAAAGGTCAGGCATTAATTATTGACATCAGTCCTCATATCATCCCAGGTATGTGTCAAACAAACATATATGGGCTTTGAGCAACAGAGCAAGCAAAACTACCACACATATACACATTCAGCAATGGTCTGTACACTTGTGAGGTATGGTGCACAGTGCATGCCAGTGTGCTGTACAGGTGCACAGCAATACTGTGTACATGGGTGCAGTGTGTTCCAGGGGAAGGGGCATCACCTACTAACACAACTCATGCATCACAGTGATGTATAATGTTGGTAACAAGAATTGAGTATAGCTGCAGTGCATGCTGGTGAGTGCCATATGTCATGCATGTTGACTGTTGGGTAATGAGAGGTCTATGTAATATCTTTGTGAAACCTCACCTGTAAGTGTGTGTGTGTGTGTGTGTGTGTGTGTGTGTGTGTGTGTGTGTGTGTGTGTGTGTGTGTGTATGTGTGTAGAATTAAACCATAATGTACAGGTCTTAATTTACATTTCTTGTCTGCCCCTCACAGGTGGTGAGGTGGGTCAGGGTCCCTCTTGCAGGCAAACTGATGTTAGTGTCCATACAGTCTCTGATAATGATGATAGGCATAGTGAGGCACAGGCAGGGTGGTCAGGGGCTGAATCTGTGCCATTGGTTGACATCCCACTTTTATCCACCCCACACCCACACATAATCACAATGTCCATACATACCCCATCACCAGTGGCCATAGATGAGGGACAGTTGGTGGGTGAAGGCATGAGACAGGAAAGTGTGGTGACTATGGCAAGTGTGTCTGTATACAGCAGCCATAGCCAGATGACCTGCGAGGTACCATACAGGCAGATGTACAGGGGTGCTCGTAGGAGGGCTGCTGGCCATTATGCCCCTGGCAGAAGTGCCAAAGCAGGTGTCACCAAAAGCATGTTTCAGGCCATCATCGAGGCACAGGCATGTATGGAACATTACACAAAAGATAGTCTGAGGCTCCAGAGGGCTACTCTTCCTGCTGTACGTGACTACATCCGTGATCTTGCAGGTGCCCACCGTTATTTTGCAGAGGTCATAGATAGATGACTGGGTGAGATGATGGGAATCCTCGACCATGTGGTGTCTGTGGTAGAGCATGTGGTGGGAACAGGGCATTGGCCACGTGGACGTAAGTCAGCAACACCAACAGGTGGAGGTCTACGTGGACATGCAACAACTCATGGCCGGTCCTGTAGTGGCAGTTCCAGCACCAGCACTGCAGGGAGGGTGGTGTCCACACCGCATAGCAGCAGGCCACATGCATATGGTCCTGGCTCGATCCAACAGGGATGCGTATCCAGCGGACAATTGTCATCATCAAGGGAGAGTACCATATCGGAGCTTTTGTCTGGCAGTGCCTGTGCAACCCCTGGCAGATACAGTACTTATGTCCATGGCCATGCACGGTGAACTGTACACCCTGCCATGTATGATCTGCAGCTGTCCAACAAACTCTTGTATAGGGCAGCCACATGGCAAAAATGTGTGCATACATACACACACACATCACCAACACAGCTAGGGCACCTCCATACCTACACACACCATGTCTACACAGGCCATTTAATAATGAACCCCTAATCCACACACATAATGTCAATCAAACGGCTCAACCTAGGCCTCTGGCAAACCCACAACACACCCTGTGCATATGATGATGCTCTGCAACATCCCTGTCATCCATACCATCAATGCAGGGACATGCTAATATGGTTCTGATGCACAGGGTGAATTTACTAAGGTTTAGCAATGTAATGCTGTTGAACTTGTTGTCAGCTGGAATATTTAATGCTCACGCTTTAGAGTGTGTAGCTGTCCAGCCATGATGCATTATAGCTGTTATTAACACTGACTGATTGTGGTCTCCATAATGCATTCTGTTTGTGTTCTAGGTGCCTGTGTCAGCAGGATGTCGGTCTGCTGTACTTTCCTACAAGGTGTGTGGCACTGTCGTGACACATTGACTGTGTCATATCCCGGGTACAGCTGAACACAAGTAACAGGTCTGTATAATAGTTACAGCATGGGGTTTACTATTAAAATTTAGAAACAAACTCCGTCGACTGTACTATTGTCAAACACGGAAGTTCAAAACGGTAATATCGATGACAAAAAAACAACCTAGGAACAGGTTTTAACATAGGTCGAGATAGGTGTTCAGTGTTATTCCAAGCTACAAACATCTCCCCTATTTCGACCCATGTTAAAACCTGTTCCTAGGTTGTTTTTTTGTCATCGATATTACCGTTTTTGAACTTCCGTGTTCGACAATAGTACAGTCGACGGAGTTTGTTTCGAAATTTTAATAGTAAACCACTGCATGTACATGGCTGATAGGTCTGAGGGGTGTATACAGGTGAGTGTATGACAGCTGATGTAAGCAGCTCTTCTACAGTGGACGGTGGTAAGTGTACTGGGTGGCACACACCAAATGTTTGTGAATAACACACATACAGGCTTTGGTGCTGATGCAATACACAGAGAATACTGTTCACATGGATGTACTTCATTTTGCAGAGAACTCATTTTGGCCTATGTAATTCCACCAAGACCAAATTGCCAAAACATCACATCAGTAAATAATCAGTCCACCACTTTAATGTCATTAAAAATGGTACTGGCAGGATATATGTCCTCTTCCCCAGTGTAGTGCAATCCTGGAGTTGGCAAACATAGGTGTGCTGGTGTGGGTGGCACAGCCCCCCACTTTGGAGGGTGTGGGGTGGCATAGAACCGCACATAGTGTGATTAACAACAACTTAACCTGTTACCATAAACTGTACAGTATAACAGCACATTAAGCAGGGGGATACGCACAATAACCCCAATATGGGTGGCTGTGCCCACAACAACTACACCCAACTATATATACCAACTCCAGTATCACTGTACAGCTGTACAGTGGGGAAGAGGGCATTTACACATCCACTACTAGTTTTGATGGAATGTTACCTTTTGCCAGTTAGTTCTTGGACAAATGATCTCCTGGGACATATATTTTCTGCACACTGAAGTAGATCCCTTCACATACACACACACTTACTTGGCAACACTAAGAGTAGAACCCCTACCTAGGTACTTATAGCAACTAATGTGGTTGGCCTTAATTGCACACACCACAAAGCTTTTAGGGTTAGGTGTGTCCCGAGCTTCTTGTTAAGTGAAGAACATCACCAGGCCTTATACAGTATGGTAATATGGGGAGGTCCTGGGTGTTAATGAACAATACATACTATGACATACTGTCATATACACACTCTGACAAACACATACAGTCATAGACACATTTGACAGACCTGAGTTTAGCAGTGCTAACTACCTTGTCAGTGAGTCCATACTGTTACAGAGTTTTTGCACACAGCACATGCATCATTGGACTGGATAGTGTAATCAGTTACCTGTATGGTTGATAGTGACAGTGGTCCTCATACAGTGGACCTTGGGACATATACTGGGGGTACCATGGTGTAAAGACAGTATACCCAGCACCCACACCCCACATTGGATATTGTACTCACTGAAACCCATGATACAGCTCTGACATACCCACAATCACACATTGACCAGGACTGCAATACAAACCCTTTTCTATCTATTCAGTGCTACTACAGGGATATGCTTTTATTGCACATTCCATAGGGATAGTAGGGTGAGGGTTTGTCATGGCTCTCCTAATGTCAGCAACATCACCATCCCTTATAATGTATGGCAAGGTTTAGTGCATTTGGAGAATGTGACCTCAGAATGCTGTCTCCTACAAATATGCACACACACACACACACACACACACACACACACACACACACACACACACACACTCTCTTTCTCTCTCTTTCACATTTGCCAGGACTCAGAGGGTAACGCACACCTATCTACCCAGTTTGTAGACCAGTGTTATGCTGGTACTGCAAGCTCCAGGTAGCCCATAGGGTGAAGAGTGTAACAAGGTACATTTAATGTGAATTACAGCAGCAGCCATTTCTAAGTACAACAATGGGGGGTGTAGTCGGTGAGAAGGCCCTCAGAGTATTTTCAACTACAGGTTTACAAACGCACAGACACTGTTATTCTCAGTAATACACACTGACACATTTGTCAGTACTGAGGTCCATAGGTGCAGGTGGCCCTAGGTGTGTACCAGGCTAATGTCCGTGGAGAGATGAGAAGAGTAGGGCATGTGAGTACACTGGTGTCATGCCACCTGACATTTGTCAGCAGGCCATCTACTAACCGATGCCACTTGAGTGATCCCCAGGGTGACAGTTAAATTCAACATCCAATCATCTGGTTATCACTTGCAGAGGGCCAGTGAGATGCATCAATTGACATGTATGCAACTTATATTGTATAACATGGCCAGTGTCTGGGTTAGGGATCTGTACCCAAGCATATTCTGTTGACTGTGGTAGTCTGGTTGAGGTATCCATGGCATTTGGTGCATACAGAGTGGGGATTCCTAGCTGCGGCATTCATAACACAGCTGGGCAGACATGTCAGTGTCAGTCAATCAGAGATTGCCTGTAAGCAGCCAAGATGGATACCTGACATCTGCACATCTGTACAGAGGACAGACAGAAATTAGCTACCCAACACAGGTTATGCATTAGGATGAATGTTTGGACAGATAGATGTCTAACACTGATAGGTATGCCATTACTACATGACAGCAGTCCTCAATGTCCTAAACACATAGTAGTCTGCAGTTAATATCAACATATCAGATCAATATCCAATAGGAGATACTTAAAAACATACAGTTCAAACACCAAGAACACAATAGTCAATACTCAGAGTCCAGCTTTGCATGCAGGGGTGTATGGTTCCAATACTACAGTCTGCAATCTGCTCTTACCTGTAAAAACACTGTTAAAAGTAGTAACGTAATGATACAATACATCCAAGTGTGACTGCATATAACCTGGGATACTATCCATGTATGAAACACATGCAAAAAGAAAAGATTGTGGTACTACCCATGTATACGCGGGTATCCCATACAGTATACTTACACCCATTGCTATAGTAATGACAGCACATAGAAGCATGTTATGTACATGGAATTAAATACACTTATTAAAGATGTCATTACCCTGCTATTTTATCAGATTGGAATGTGATAACTGGTTACCAGGGCTGAGCTATGCTATTGCTTAAATGTAAATGCTAAGCAGATTTGTGCACTGGTAAGCGAAGCCTACATGGTGTAAGCGCCTTTTCATTTAACCACACATTAGCACCACTTACCATCACGCAAACCAGAGCAAACCCGCTTAAAGCTGCTCAAAACTCCCTTAACCAGTCTGTATCCAACAGTCCTTGTTCTGCCTAGCAACAAAATAAACAGCCCTTGCAGGTCTTGAATCCAAGACCCTCTTGACTATAGTCACTGCATTTAACCACGACACCATCTGAACTGTAATAATGTCTGTTGCTTTTTCAAATATATCAGTCAGTACATGTACTGAATAGTAGTGAACAACTGCTTTGACTACTACAATTGTTTACTACTTGTTAGTGAAAATAGTGTTGAATCAGTCATGTTTTAATATCTAAATGTACACATATCAGATAAATATGGTGGGATACATCTGAAAAGGTATATATAACACTCATATTTACACATAACAAGGATATGGATATATATATATATATATATATATATATATATATATATATATATATATATGTACACATATGTTTTACTATTAAAATATCAAAGTTAAAAAAAGGTACTTAATAGCAAACTATGTCACTGAAAGTACACATTGCCTAATGGCCCTAATGTCGAAAATCAGCTGTTAATGCCGAAAATGTCGAACATGACATTTTACGGCACTAAACAGCAATTCCACTCTTGCCGTAACTCCCTAACTAGTACACCTAACATCCTGTTTATGCATCCTGTTTATCTCCCTGCTCCCCCCACACTGCCCCTAACTATATATTCCAACTCCAAGATCGCACTGCAGTGAGGAAATGGATGTATTTCCCTTACCGCACTGTACCGCGATCCATGTAT
Organism: Protopterus annectens; assembly: GCF_019279795.1. Taxonomy (NCBI): domain Eukaryota; kingdom Metazoa; phylum Chordata; order Ceratodontiformes; family Protopteridae; genus Protopterus; species Protopterus annectens. The sequence goes on along the minus strand of NC_056734.1, from coordinate 691,472,714 downwards.
AAAATCAAACGTTCATATTTGCAAATGCACAGTACATTCGCATATGTAATGTTCAATTATGTAGCTTGCACACATATGAACTATTCGAACATCTGTAGTTTGAATAGTTTGAATAGTTCATAGGTGTACAATGCTACATCAGCATTGTAATAGTAGACTATATACATGTACATACGCACATATATATTTATATATATATTTATATATATATATACATATATATATATATATATATATATATATATATATATATATATATGTGTGTATATATATTTATATATATATATATATATATATATATATATATATATATATATATATATATATATATATATATATATGGGATCCATACAGATCCCCGACGGCACTTTCTGCCGAAGCAGAAATCACCGAACATACATAACCGAAAGTGCTGTTCACTGAAGCAGCACTTTCAGTTATGTATGCTGGTTTTGCCTGTTGCACTATGGTGCGGTTAAGAGAGAATTCCCTTTTCCCCACTACAGTGCGACCTTGGAGTGAGAATATAAAAGTAGGGTGGTGAGGGGCACAGCCCCCACATAGGGGGTGCAAGGGGGCTTGCTCCCCTGCATAAAAGAATATTTAGTGGGGTTTTTTGGACGGAATTTAATGAAAGCGCTTTCGATAAAGTGCTTCAGGTATTTTGGATTTGGACTATTGAACTTTCATTCAATAGTCCTAGATCCGTATATATATATATATATATATATATATATATATATATATATATGTATGTAAATATATATATATATATATATATATATATATATATATATATATATATATATATTACTATAACATATGCCCATGCCCATAACATGTAGTGGAGTCATACCTCAGCACCATAGCTCTCAACCTCTTAGTGCAAAGGAACATAATGTAAGTATTGCAGTTATAAATGTAGAATGTTGCTACAGTAACAGGGATTGTGTCAGCAGACATGTTGTGTAGGAAGGCTCTACTGAAACTGACATGTATGCCATCGGTTACTGACAGACATCATAAAATCATCATAGTGAAGTAGCACACAAATCACAGTAATGATCCTGTGGAATACAGCAGAAATATGACCAATAAACATGGACAGTCTGAAACAATCTGGTCAGTCTAGAGGTATACATAGAACTCCTTAGTGCAAGACATGTGGAACAAGCCTGACAAAGGGGATGCTTAAACCCATGAGAATGGGGATATATCACAAATACTGGAGTAGATAAGCTCACACAGTTGATGCATTCATACCCTCCTGTCTGTCCTAACACATATTAATTGGAGGGGCAGAGGTCCCAAGCTCACAAACTTCCCACTAGTTAGTGACATACATCTTCACAGCATCCCACTGCTTTGTCAGAAATACACAACACATATGATGGCCAGGCAACAGTACATCTGACAAATATCTGGACATAACATCACACTAGGGTGAATACACTGAGCTGCTAGGCATGTCACCAAACACTGTCTAAACTACAGGCAGACTGCCACAACACTAACCCAATTTTCCTATGGTGGAATACACATGTAATTGCAAATATAGTAGGCACTACAGGCATGTAACAGCACGGAGTAACAGACACCAGTATGAAAGTGCATACCCACAACCAATTTCAACATAGTCACAGTCACATTATGGTAAGCCTAAGTAATAGTACAGTATATGGACTGTGTGAACAAAACCATCCTCATATTTGCCATTCACACACTAACCCTACATATACTAGCCCAATTCACAGTGTAGTCTGATGCCTGACTGTGGTATGGGACATGTCTCAGTCTGGCCCTACAAACATATACGCTGATAGAGTACCAGAAACTGGAGCAGCATGCAATGTCAGAACAGGACCAAGAACACTGACATCTACCCCTGTCTGTACACAGGCAAAATAACATATTCACAATACACTGCTACACAGTACTGACACTCTGTCAGTAATCATCATAAGTACACAGACCTCACTACTGTACAGACTACAACTGAATGTCCAGGTTTTGTCCTCAAATATAAGGCCTCCTATACATAATATGTCTGGCAGTCTGATATATCACTGGCTTGATATCAGGAATGATGCCAGTAAATAACGGTATACTGTACAGATGCACCTCTTACTGCATGACATATGGACAAAGGGTGACAAACTTGGGGCACAGAGGCACAAACACAGGGCCAATATTGACATATATCAACTGAGAAAATTGCTGGTGTAACAGGGTTTGTTGTGACATATCTCTTCTGAGGGATATGAAGTCAGTAACACACATGGATTACACCATTTATTGACTGCAGTCATCAGAGTACGTTACTGCATTTTTAAAGACATAAAATGTGTGAGTAACACACTACATCTAAGACTCCAAACTCTGGCCACTCTGCAGATAGCCCTACAGGTGAGAGTTTCCTCAACCACATAACACTGCCATGCCAGACTTTAAATCATGCAGAACAGCCATATCCACACAAACCCTGTTAAACAAACATTACTTCAAATGTAGAACAGCAATACTTACATTCTGTCCCCATGTCTGGAACATCCCCCTCCAGTTTGTTGGCCTGTCCCCACAGTGTTTGTTGTAAGAGGTATTTCCAACTACCCTCTGTGATGCTGTTTGTCAGACACCCACATGAAGTCCTTCTCATCATGAAGGAAAAGGGTCAACACCCACATGAAGTGCTTAGGTATAGGAGTGTGTTTCCATGCAGTTGGCTATAGGAATGATACCACAGCTGTTCCACATGCAATTAGCAAGTGAGGGACTCCAATTCATGCACAGGCCATCAGCTGATCATGAGCATTACCTACAAAAGTCAAGCTGCTGCCTTTGCAAAACAGATGTATTTTTCCACATCTACCAGAGAGGGAGAGAGAGACAGACAGACAGACAGACAGAGTGACAGAGAGACAGAGAGAAGGTAAGAAAGGAAGAGAGAAAGAGCCAAGTGTGTTTGTGTATGATACGTGGGTGGAGGGTGGTCTCTGGGTATTATAACGGTTGTCTATATTGTTTACTAATCAATACTGTCACATAGTAATTGCACATGGCAGTAGACATTTTTGGCTGTGGATTGTCTACAACACCCTCTACAGCATTTGACAACTGTTGGCCTTGTAATGTGGACATTGGGACATATAGGTTCTCAATTTAATAATGTAGCAAAACCCACACTGCAATGGATCCTCTCATTACACAATCACCCCAACACACACACAGGATACTGATAACACACACACAATTACCAGTACTGAGTTTCAAATCACTACCTGGCTATGTATTGCTATTACAAAGGAGTTGTTGCATGACCCATGGAGCTTACATGTTGGAGAGCTGTCCAAAGGTATCTTTGAAGGTGAGTGACATCAGCAGCAGTGCTAATGGAGGGGTAAGGGAAGTGTAGTAAGTGTGAGTCTCCACAAAATCAGGTGTCAACAAAGACACACACACACACACACACACACACACACACACACACACACACACACACACACACACACACACTCTCTCACACACAAACACACACATTATCACAGTTGTCAGGGCCAGGATTAGGGATGGAACAGGGTGCCATGTCCTTTTATTTACTGGATAACACCCACTCAGTCAGGAGATGTAACACATCAAAGTACTTTCTGATGTCAGTGGCACTGTTGTGGTCAACAGACATGTAGTCCACTGCTATCACACCGTGGTTACTATCTGGGAGGCAATATGCAGGGGAACTACCAATATAGTGTTTTTTGTGTAGCCAAGTGTGTTTGTGTATGATATGTCGGTGGACAGTGTTCTCTGAGTAATAGAAGGGTTACCTATATTGTTCACTAATCCATACTGTCACATTTAGGGCTGTGGATTGTCTACACCAACCTCTCCTGTGTTTGACCGCTATTGGCCTTGAAATGTGGACATTGTGACATATACTAGGTTCTCAACATAATAATTTAGCAAAACCCGCCGCACAATGGATTCTGTTATTACACAATCACAGCAACCCCCACATAGGATACTAATGACAGACAGACATACACACACACAAACACACACACACACACACACACACACACACACACACACACACACACTTGCTAGTACTGAGATTCAGACCCCTACGTAACTATGTATAGCTACTACAGTGTACCAGATTTATCACACGAACCATGGAGCTTATAGGATGCTTGCTGTCCCAAGGTACTTCTATGGTGAGGAACATCACCAGCCCTTGTAAATACTGGCATTGGGTGATGTACTGGGTGAGAAATCCTAAAAATAATTTTACCCTACACACACATTTACATTTACCAGGGTTGAGGTTCAACCTTCTATCTAACAATCTTTTCAGACTATTATGTTATGCATTTACCACATGCACCACTGACCTTACATGGTTTGGGGTTGGAAACAGGTACTTCTAAGGTGCATGATATCTGCATGACTGCTAAAGTCAGGCACTAAGATGTGTACTGGGTGTAAATGGGGCCAAAATCTTTGAGGTACGGACATACATATGTACACACGCAAACACTTGCCATGGATGAGATTCAAACCCATACCTATGTAGTTATTGCTAATACCTTGTTCTGCATTTATGGCACACACCATGGAGCCTACATGTTGGATAGCTGAGCCAAGGTATCTTTGAAGCTGAGTGACATCAGCAGCAGTGGTAAAGGAGGGGTAAGAGAAGTGTTGTAAGTGTGAATGGCCACAAAATCAGGTCTGTACAAGGATACACACACTCTCTCACACAAATACTCACATTTACACAATTGCCAGGATCCGGATTAGACCTCCTACCTAACTAGTATGCTACACTATAAGATTATGCAGTTATCGCAAGCACCACAGAGCTTATATGTTAGAGAGCTGTCCAAAGGTATCTTTGAAGGTGAGTAACATCAGCAGCAGTGCTAAAGGAGTGGTAAGGGGAGAGTAGTAAGTGTGAATGTTCAAAAAATCAGGTATCATCAAAGACACACACACGCTGATACAAACACACATAGTTTCACAGTTGCCATGTCTAGGATTAGAACTCCTACCTAACTAGTATGCTACACTAGAATATTATGCAGTTATCACAAGTGGCACAGAGCTTACAGGGCTGGGACTTGGCCAAAGGGAGCAGGCATGCTAAAGTCGAGCAATGGGAAGAGTAATGAGTGTGAATGGTCTCAAAATCATTCATCTCCACACACACACACACACACACACACACACACACACACACACACACACACACACACACACACACACATTTCACAGTTGCCATGTCTGAGATTAGAACTCCTACCTAACTAGTTTTCTACACTACAGCATTACATACGTATCACAATCACCACATAGCTTATAGGGTTGAGACTTGGCCAGAGGGTTATTTCAAGGTGACTGACATCAGCAGGAGTGCTAACATGGGCAATGGGAAGTGCAGTGTGTGTAAATGGGCCATAAATAATTCCTCTGGAAACACTACACACACACACACACACACACACACACACACACACACACACACACTAACACACACACACACACACACACACACACACACACACACACACACACACACACACACATAACTTTACATTTGACAGGACAGAGTATACAAATGCTAGATGAATAATGATTTGTACTTTCATGTTACACAGTTATCACAAGCACCACAGACACTATAGGGCTGAGGGCTATCATAAGGAATGTCTACAGTGATTGACATCAGCACATCATGTGATATCAGCCAATTGGATGTGTGGTGGGTGGGACAGGCCTCATAATGGAATTTTCTCTGTCACTGTCTGTCTCGCTCTTCCCCATATCTCTGTCTGTGTATGTTTGACATATTATAGTGTGTTGGCCTTGGATATGTGTGAGTATTCCTATCCAATGTTTGTGCAAAGCATGAATGGTGTATTATTTGGTGTGTGTGCGCAGACATCTGTGAATGACAAATATGTATAGTCCACTGTGTTGTCAGACATGGGCTTCATTTCTCTGAGTGTAGGAGCATGCCCAGTATGACCTTCTGTATTGAGTGTGTGAATCCACTCCAGGTAGGGTTGTACTCTATTCCAGGGTTTGGTGTTCTACACCTACAACTAGCAACCTGTTTCTGCAGGATATCTGTAGATAGGTTGACAATATGGAGTCACAATGGGCAACAGATAGTGGGATACTGTAACTATTGCTGTCTGTGCTGCTTGTGTTACATGGTTGGTGTTAGCAGAGATATTCAGACATATGTACTGTTTTACACTGTGATGTATTATATCAACTACTGACAGATATACTTATTTGCTCACAGTTACTTCCTAGGAAATACAAGATAAATGAAGCTGTGTCCAGTATTGTGGTCCGCAGCCTACAAATTCTTGCACATTCATGCCATTCTGGAAGGGTAGCTGCAGACACTTGCTAATGGATCTGTGTAAATGGTCCAGCACCTTGGTACTGTGGTGGGTGAGGATCCCCTGCTCATACATCTATCAATTTAACAGAATTGCCATATCCTGCTGTGGCCATACATCTCAGCTGTACAGATTCACCCAGGTTACCCAGAGGCAGGGCTCATATATCTGGTCAGTTTCTCTTCACATTGTGGTTTAAGAGCAGGTTTGTAGCCACCCATTACTGGGTTTGAAGGTAGGGGTAGTATGGACACACATCAGAGTTTCAGACTTCACACACTCCATGATGTCCATGGTTCTACACCCCCCACTCTGTTATTCTATCTTCTTCCTAACATTATGTGAGCAATAGCTGAGAAGTATCCCTATAGTTGGCCCTTCATCCCAGTGGTATTTAGGGGTTGGTCCACAGTTCATGCAGTAAGACATGGTGGGAATGCTACTGGGATTTGTCAACATGGCCTTGCATTTTTGTTCTGTTGACTGTGTTAGGTTGTTTGATGGGACCACATGAGATACCATACATTGCCACTATGCGTGAGGCACAGGCCTTTGACAGAGGACTGTAGGCCATTTGGTAGTGATGCAGGCCATCTGTAGCAGGCCAGTGCATTCTGTCACTCCTACATTCCCAGACTGCAAGCCACTGGATTCCCCTGGGATGACAGGGTAGATGTGCGAGGTGTTAATGGCAATAGTTCCTGTCCATATCAAACCATTGGTCTGGATGCAGGCAGGGTGCTGCTTACAGCTAGGGACAAACCTGCATGGAACAACTCTTCAGCATGCTGCATTCTGTGGGTATTCCCACACAGAAGTGGGGTCATACTGTACTCATTCCCAACAGCAAGGATATGACCTGTGATAAACCTGTGGCTGATGGTGGGATGAGCTGAGTGCATGTGTGATATAGAAGCTACTTGCAGCTGACTCACATATATACATGGGGCATTCCCCTTATGCTGCTTTGTGCGGGGACATAGGCAGTCTCTCATTACTTCATAACTGTGCTTTTTGTGGTCTGACAGTGATTGGCCAGACTACATCACTATTCCATACTACACAGGCAACTAATGTGCTGCTAACACTTCATAACTGTGCCTTTTGTGGTCTGACAGTGATTGGCCAGACTACATCACTATTCCATACTACACAGACAACTAATGTGCTGCTAACCTGTATGTACAATTCCAAAGGTGTGTGCAGTTGACAGTTATACTTTATGTACTCTGTCTAGGGCACTTCCACCTGTGTACTGTGTGTATGTCTGAGCCCACATTCATGGCATATCCATCCTTCAGATGGTGCAGATATTGACATCTAGACAGTGAGTATGGATGACTGCTGACATGGAAATTGCTAAGAAGCATTGTGGTTGACACTGCAGTTGTCAGAGCATTGCCCTGTCATCCACAGTACTGCCCATAGGCCACCAAGACACAGCCCTCCATGCCTACAAGCTGACCACTTCCACACAATAGTGAACACACAACAACCTAACACATGGACCCATGCATATTGTACACATGCAACAATCTATCCTGTAGATTGGGCCAGCTCAGGTAATCCGTGCTCCACTGTTCCTACTCCTCACACTTACATGTTACTGCATTTCTACATAGGATCATGGGGGGGGGGGGCATACCTGACGACTTTAAACATTTGCTATGACTGTACTGGTATTTCAGGTACTGTGTTTGCTTCCATTTTGTATTCTGACCTATCATGCAGACTGGAGGCATATCAGTAGAGTACAGATCTTAGGTTTTATTGACCTACATTTCAGTTTCAGACTTCTTACCCTTCAGAAGTTACATACAACTGCCAGACCTGCTGTAGTCTGTCTGTGTAGGTCTGGAGGGGGGATATTCATCATTGCTATCAATTGGAGGCCTTAGCCCAGCCTTTTTCTATGGTCATCTACACCTGTCCTGCTGGCTGAGGCTGGTGGTGGGTATGTGAGCCTCACTGACATGCATGTGTGTATCCTATGGACACACATTTGGGTCACCACATGTACTGCAGTGGGATTTGTCACCTTGTCTAGTACTGCCTAGTATGTTAACACCAGTATTTGTTATGGATTTCATGCTGCCCATATAGGTGTCCACTATCTGCTGCCATCTCATTCAGCCACCCGATTCACTTGCATGCTCACGTCCATACCATAGATACAACTATCAGAACATACTACCCCATTCAGCAATTGATAGGAAGAGTAACTTTCCTTGTGGCTGTGCTAGTACTGAGGATGGTGCTGGAGGGCTGACTATGTTAGATGCACATAGTACCCTCCCTATACATGGTAAAGCACAGGTAGTGTCATGTTTGGCATTCCTTTTACTGTATGTGTGAGTCAGGGAGAAGTGTCATTCCCTGGGTCCCTACTGTGTCAGTGTATGTGCTGCCTCTTTGCCAGGGCCTGGGCATATTGGGCATGCTTCCTTCTGCCTACATGGCCAGGCTCAGGTAGTTCCTCCTCCGAGTCTCTCTGTGCCTGTGATGGCCTTGGCAATGGTGGGGGCTGTGTGGCCTTGCCCCATGCTGTTCCTGCTGCAGCTGTTTCCGCAGGATCATACTGTGTAGCATGGCACATACTATGAACATTTGTGCACATGTAGCTGGAGAGTACTGCAAGGCTCCACCAGATATGTCCAGGCAGTGGAACCATGACTTGAGCATCCCAAACACATGCTCTGTTGTGATTCTGGTTTGTGCATGTGCCTCATTATGGAGTTCTTGTTCAGGTGTTTGTGCATTTCTGACGGGTGTCATCAGCCATGGCTCCAGTGCATAGCCAGCACGGTTGTTGAGGAAATATATGTGCTCACCTGGCATCCAGGAACTGGTGAAGTACCCTGGATGCTGATGCCTGTGAGATCCCCATGATATCCCCAGTTGCCCTTTGGAAGGTACCTGTGGCTAGTATTCTTAAGCCTACACATACCTTGAGATCCACTGGGTTGGGTTCCCCTCTGTTGGTTCTGCGTGTGAGGCATGGCCAGCACAGCTCAACAGTTTGCTATAGAATGTCCCTGTCCACCCTATAGCACTCCACTATCTCCAGCTCGTGTAGCCCCTGGTAGGTTAACTTGGGTCTGTACACTCTTCTCCTCCTCCTCACAGTGGGTTGGTCATCAGCATTCACATCCTCACCACCCTCAGCCTCTTGCACATATTGATGTATGAGAGCGACAGCAGCCCCTAACATTTTGTTAGTTTTGTCAGGTAAAATTACCCCATCTGTGTACATCGGTGGTGTAGAGTTGTGGGAAAAAAACAGACTGGAAGGTGTTTGGATAGTTTATAGTAGTGTGCTAGGCTGATCCATGTGTAATTGGCTGATTCTGATACATTCCACCTGCCAGCTGTGCTAGTTCTCTTTGATTGCCTTCTTACTGCTGTTTTCCCTTCCCATTGCCTTCCCCTTTAAGCCCCAAGACACAACCTGCATACCCAGTGCTTAGATGTAAACAGAGCTGCTATTTCCTCTTTTTTTTGTTTTTGTTTTGTTTAAAACCTGGTGCGTGGAGCGCACACCCATTTAGGCAACGTAAACACTGCTAGGCAGCCTTAGATACACCCCCTTCCTTAGCTGTGCTTAGCTAAGGGCAAACACGGGCAACAGAACTCCAATAAGCTTACAGCATGCATGACACTCCCCCTTATGAGGTGATCCACCTCATAGACTTATACAATGGTGTTGCTGCACCTACATGGTTGGGTGCAAGCTAACACTGAGAGGAAATTTGTGATTCAGTATCAGTTCCCTCATTTGCATATAACAGAATGCTAATTCATAGTTACCACACTTACACTCAGCTTTCCCCCTTAGCAACCACTATTCCCTGCTATCATTGTCTTATGCATGTCATTGACTATCATGGCAAAATGCCGATTTGGGTCTAAAATCTTTTTTATACCTTTTTTTCTTATTTTCAGACTGATCCTGTTTGCGCACTGCTGCCCAACGCTTAAACGGCTGAGATCAGCCAAAAAAAAGAAAGTTGTTTTCTATAATTTTGCAACTATTTCCCATGCCAATGGCCATATATTTGACCACTGACATGCCTACTACATTGAATACATGCTTTCTTTCCAGCTGTCATGCCTCCGTTTTGTAATTTGCAGAAATGTATTCAGTTAGTAACCAAATACATTTCTGCAGGTTACACTATTCCTGCACAGACACCTGCCTGCTTCCTGGATCACTAATTAACCTCATTTGCATGGTTTTCACCAGCAAATGAAGTAATTAGCATATAGCAGTGGTGTCCATGCGGGAAAAGTGTAGGTGCGCTCCTGCACGACTCGGGGGCTCATTCCTGGATCGTTCGGCAGCCATATTGCGTGCAGCAGCTCTTGCACTATTCAGGCACTCCATGCAGAGCTTGCTGAATCCAGGGGAGAGTGTGTATGCAGTCATGTTATATCAGGAAGGATGGACCTGAAGCGCCCTGCTGTGGGAGCTTACACCAGACTGACTAATCTAGTACTAAAGTTAAACATGAAAAATAGAAAAAGCTGATAAGTACATTAGAACACTTCACTTTCTAGACTATTAAATAAGTGTTTGCTTACAGACTGAAAAAGTCCTTCATTATCTTGCTTCAAAAATATTATGGATACATGTAAGAAGAATAGAAAATCAATATGGTGCTGTGACAATCGACATTCTTTAAGGTCAGTAGGGGGATCTATGTCAGTTTATCAAAAAAACACATTGCGGAAACCCATATGGTTGAAACAATATGGTCAACAATGCAGTTATTCAAAAAACTGACATAAATCCACACAACACTTGCCAACAACACAAACAACATTTTTGTGGGGAGGCAAGCCCCCCTGCACCCCCACACCCCCTGCTAATTATTTATACTAACTCCAAGATTGCATAATAGTGGGGAAAAGGGCAAATTCCCAGATCATTAATGTACCATCATCTGTCAAAATGGTTCAACAAACAAAATTGTCGACCATATTGTCTCAACCATATAGGTTTCAACAATTTGATCCTTCGACCAATTCGCATAGACCTCAGAAGGGGGTGAGCTTGACAAGTGAACCTTTAAACCTATAGTTTTTCCTTCCATTGTCTATGAAATTAAAGGACATCTTATTATTGCTTTCAGCCTTTGAAATCACACAAGCTTCTTGTTATCTTGTTGAGTTTTAAAATTGCTCACATTTAGCAAAAAATAAAGCAAAAATACCTGTTATGCTTTTATATGACCGTTTACAGTTAATACAAAGTTACCACTAGGTTTTCCAATATGCTTTCCTAAAATAAATGATGGCTGCAGCACAACACTACCTTTTTCTTTAAAGTTGTCTGTTATAGTGCTGCTTGCAGTTCTTTTTCTTCTCAGAGAAGTTCAGTATCTCAATTTAAACTAAAATTGAATGGAATGTTGACATTTACAGCTGAAAAAGTGGTAGACATTTTTAAGTGTGGTGACTCACTGTTGAGTAGTTGTGTGACTGCCTATAAGGCATATTACAGAGCTACAATGGAAAAAAAAAATATTTCCACTATTTGTGATAATGTTGTTGCTGTTGTTCCCAGTCAATTACTTTTAGTCTGGGTACTACTGACAGTCCTAAAATACATAAAATTCTCTGAAATAATTTATGTACATTAGTATTACATGCATGCATGTGGTGTGTGTGTGTGTGTGTGTGTGTGTGTGTGTGTGTGTGTGTGTGTGTGTGTGTGTGTGCGTGTGCGTGTGTGCGTGTGTGCGTGTGTCTGTGTGTGTGCGCGCACGCACGCGTGTGTGTGTGTGAGTGTGTGTGTGTGTGTGTGTGTGTGTGTGTGTGTGTGTGTGTGTGTGTGTGTTTGTGTGTGTGTGTGTGTGTGTGTGTGTGTGTGTGTGTGTGTGTGCGTGTAAAACTGGCGGATGTCTATTAAACCTGGGCTTTTAAACAAATAAAAACTGCCTTGCATATCAAACACTTGTTGAAGAAGATAAAGGGATCCAAATTTTAGAGGTCTCTTTCAGAAGTATAACGAGTAGGAAGAACAAGCTGGTTAGATGTTCTTAGCATGAGCTGTCCTTCTAAAAGTCACCAAATAGAGTGTATGAGTGTTGTGATCTGCACTGTATACAGATATATGTGTCCCGTGATATTTACCTGTTGGACTAGCCACCTGGTGTAAACCTTGGCTCTAGATGATTGTCCCTGTTGATGTGGCACACCAACCCCATGTATAAAATGGGAAAAGAGGTTGCAGATGGATAGCTTTACTTACTTGGTCAGCCACAGGCCATCCAAGTTTACTTGGACTTCTGAGAAATAAATTCTGAATAGTAAGGAGCTCAGCACAGAACCCTGTGATGTACCACAGGTGACTGGTCTTTTGCTAGAGATGAAGTCACCTGCTTTGGCAGTTTGTGTCCCATTGGTTGGTGAGCCAGTTGGGTACCCATCTGGTAATGTAGGGGTTAATTCCCAATTAAGAGAGTTTCTGCATAATAACTAAGTGGGGGATTGTGTCAAATGTCTTGGCTAGGTCAAGATAGGTGGCATGCACTGTCTTTCCCTCATGCAGGGCCTTGGTGACTTTCTCGAATTCAATCATGTCTAACAGGCATGATCTACCTTTAACAAATCCGAACTAGGTTGTGTCCAGAGTTTGGAGGTTACCTATTTCCTTGTTAATAAGGTCCATAATGATTCTTTCCATGGCCTTGTAGATGAGGCTAGTCAAGCTTATGGGCTTATAATTCCCAGGGTCTGTTGATGGTCCCCTTTGTGCAGAGGGAATACTGTTGCTGTCCTCCATACTGACAGAACATAGCCAGTTTTCAGGCTGTGGTTCAACAGGGATGGGTCTGTAGGTCATGTTTTAAGTTGTTTAAAAGGCAACCAGTGATGTTGTCTGGTCCCATTGATGTTGTGTTTTTAGCCTTGGAGAGCGCCACCATAACCTGCTCTCTTGAAATCATAGGCTGAGGAATGGGGGCAGGTATACTTTGGTGGATGTCTGAAGGGGACAGGGGGGTGAAGTTTTCTCCAAATCTGTCAGCTAGCAGGCTGACCATTACCTCCAGCTGAGTATGGGTGGTGCCATCCACAACCAGTTCATTGCATAGCTACGTATTCCCTTTTAGATTTCAGATGCAGTTAAAGAACGCCTAGTGATTATCCTTAGCTAGGGAGGTTATTTTTGCTTCATAATTAGCTGTGGAGGACTTGACAAGATCTCTGATTTGCTTGTTTAAGCTACAGAGGGATTTCTTCCTATGCTGAGCCAATTGCCTCTCATCCTTGGATATTAGTTTTTTTCTCTTGTTATATAGCCTATTTATACTAGGAGTCCACCGGGGTGGCTTTTTTTTTTTTTTTGGCAAGACCTGGTTTTAATCTGGTCAGGTACAGATTATTCTATACAACTGCATAAGTGGTTATACATGGCATTGGTGTACACCTCTGCATAGCAGTCCATGTTATCTGCATTCGAGTGGACTTTGAAACTTCTTATACCATCACTCAGCAGGAGGTAATTTGTCTTAGAAAACTTCTTAAGCATTTTTGAGCTTGATGGGGTATCTGGTCTTATAATTGCATCAAATGAGACTGATTTATGGTCTGATAACCAGAGAGGACATCACGCAGGTGGGGGGGGTGAAATGCTCTCTCGTGTTAGTGAGTACTATGTCCAGGATATTTGAACCTCTTGTGAGTGTTCTGACTAGCTGTTCCAGAGCATTTGCTTTGACAAAGTCCAAGAACCTCTGAGCCAGCATACTTGTGGTCATGTATATTTCCCAGTTGATGGTAGGATAATTAAAATCACCCACAAGTAAGGTGTTGGGCTATATGGCAAGTGACTCCAGTATTCCTGGTATGTGGTATGCTTTTCCTGTTTCATGGTGGTGGTCCTATAGCTAGCTATGGTGTGGTAGGGGGCTTTACCTGTACTTAACTGGACATGAAGTCATACTATCTGACCAGACTTGAGGTGTACATATCCTTAATGAATATGAATATACCTCCACCTTTGGTTCTTTCACACTCAGTTTATGGTCTGAATGTATGGAAGGCATTGTAGTCCTGCATAGCTGGGGTGCCTTCCGCGCCTTTGAATGATGTCTCAGTGACTGCGCAGACATCAGCATCTTCCAAAGTGAGGAGTGCTTTGAAGGGGTGCAGTTTCTTATTTAGACTCCTAGCATTGAGCAGCAGTACCTGGAGCTGCTGCCTGCAGCTTAGCCCTTCTGAACTGACAGACCTGCATCCATGCTTAATTCATTTTTATTTGCCCCCTTTGAATGATTGCCCTCCAGTAACAACTCTTCCTGAAACTTTTTCTACAGCTATTAAACAAGGAGCAAAGGAAAACTGAATTAAGGATGGATACAGCTCTATCAGATCAGAAGCACTAAGCTGTAGGCAGTAACTCCAGTGTAGCATAGAAGGGACTCTATAGTCTTCAGATGAGGAGAATATACAGAGAGTTGTTTAAAACATCCTCCTTCTCAATTTGCTTCACTATTTATTTCACTGGCACAAGAGTCTGTCCAAATTCAGCTCTTTTGCGAGCTGGATTTTTGGCCCGGTAGGCTCAAATCAGACTTGTGTAAATCAATCATCCTTGGCTACATTTCACATGTTTTTATAAAGACAAACATTGATGTATTCATTCAGGGATAGCACTTACAAAAATAGCATTTATTTCTATTAGTTCTGTTGGTGACTGATGTAACCATAGTAGTGACCCATGGATCCTTGCTCCTAAACCACATATGTTAGACCATTTGTGCACCAGTATGGTGCATGGTTCCCTTGAGAACATCCATTTTGTCAGTTCAAGGCACTATGAATCTTTTTTGACTTGTCCATGGCAATGTAAGGTATACATGATATTATCTACAATCCCTGTTTAGCCCTTTCTTGAAGCAATTGTTTTTTGTATGGGAGGCAACATGAATTTCAAAGTAGAAGGAATAAGCACTATTCATCCTAAAGTACATCAAACATCAAATATTAATTGCAGTTGCTGGCAATTCCAAAAAAAGTACCAACTGTTATGGGTGGCACACTGTCACTATTCATCATTTTGAAACAAATCCACATATAAGCTAATTTTATCCTGATTTTTTTTATTTTTATTATTAAGGCACTTATAAAACAATTATAAGTAGAAACTGAAAATATGTTTTGATCTAGCTATGAAGTGTCCAAAATTAACAGTAGCACAGTAACTACTTATTTCTAATTTTAATTGCCTTTTCATTCTGAATGTA
The DNA here is from genome assembly GCF_019279795.1 of Protopterus annectens. Taxonomy (NCBI): domain Eukaryota; kingdom Metazoa; phylum Chordata; order Ceratodontiformes; family Protopteridae; genus Protopterus; species Protopterus annectens. The sequence continues at coordinate 691,457,053 of NC_056734.1, read as the reverse complement.
TTATTTGAAACTTTGAAATTATTTGATATGATCTTGGAAAGCTACTGTTTTGCCATTAGCACACTATAACTGCACAGCTGATGAGATTACAGTATTATAGTCCCTCTTGTCAGATTACAATTCCATTTACTTAGAATGGAAATAATAATAAATTCTGTTAAATCTGAGAATTCTCAAAGAAAATGTCAGTCACTAGCTTGCAATAATTGTTACATATTTATTTTCCATGTATTACACATCCACTAAATCTTCTTGCAAAAAGTCAAAGAATTAGCTGAACTAATACAGTAGTTTCAAAAAAGTAACATTTTATGAGTTTCATGTCCTGTCTTCCTTCTAGCTTCTTTCCTCAAATTAGCCAAAGTATCTTATTTCCCATTCTGACAATGTCAGGTCATTACTGAAGCTGCTGTCAGTCATTATCAGGTTTATTCACCGTCAGAGTACAAAAGACACATTTGGTTTATCACCCAGGTAGGGAATGAATGCAGATGTATATGGCAATACACAGTCAAAGAGCTGTGCAATTTAAGCCTCAATAGCTTCATAAATTCAGGGGTATGAAATAACAAGAAAGAGATACAGGTACCTTGTTATGTGTGTCTACTTTGACAAATATTCAAATGTGGTAGTTAAAAGGATATTAGCACAAGAGAGAAAAATTCTCAAATAATGTATCAATGTATCAATTTCATTCAGTTCTCATATATTGTGTCAAGTCATACTTTTTAAATATGTGAAATATTGGGATCATTCTGAATTAAGGAATAGGGTAAGGAAATGTCATGTTCTGAGCATAATTGTCCTTTAAAAACTTAAAGAATTTGCAGTACCATGATCTCTCTGCCTGTTATGTAAATTCTTTCCTACTCAAATGCATTCAGTAGGATGGGTTATCTTAAAATTCTAATAAGGAAACTTTTATCTCTCTAAAAAACAAAATGATAAATTATGATTGGTTTGAATATTAAAGATGCATCTAAAATATAGTTATGAAATCTCCTTAATCCAAAAATCATTGCAATACCTTATTTGTCTGTGAATACTTTCAGGTGTTGTGGTTGCAGACACAAAGTCAATATCTTTCTGTGTCATCTAGTTTGAAAACATATAATTGCCATATCTAGATGTATCATACAAGTATCAATGTGCTGTTTCTATTATAATGCATAAGTACATCAAGAGACAAAAGCATTTAGTAAAAAACACCAAACCTTCTGTTTTGATGTGACCTCAGTGCCAGTTAGATCTTTGCATAGCAACACATATGATAAATTTTAAGTGACTGACAATACATGTAGTGGTGGTGCTGCGGTAGCGTTGTCGCCTCACAGTAAGACGTTGTCCTGTTCGATTCTCAGCTAGACCGTCTTCTGTGTGGAGACATGCGTGAATGGGCGTACCTTTGTTGAAGGTTGTGCGTCAGGGCTGGCAACTCAGCATGTAAAAATCTACTGCCAATCATTGGCAACCCCTAACCAGGAAAAGCCGAAAGACACCACAACAATGCATGTAAAGTGTATAAAAGCAATTTCACAATCCCTAAAAGCTTTCATTTCTGACACATTCATCAGTTTCAAATGTTACTGAAATACTTGCCTTTTCTCTCTGAGTGGATGCATACCCATTGAATCTACATTATGGCCTAAGAATTTAATTTTGTTTATTAAGCATCTGCATGAAGTATTTTTTCTTTTTAAGTGTAAAGTAACATATTATAAACCTCAAAGCAGTATCTTTGAATCCTGATTAGCAGCACAATTAATTCCAGTCTATATACACCAAAATTAAACTAATTCCAGGAAGAACAAGCAAGAATAATTTATTTTTTCTTTGAAAGTGATTATAGACAGTAGCAGACGGCCAATTGATCATAACGTATATCATCTGTATGACTTTCAAAGCAGTCTTATATTCTTCTGGTTCTGACAGTTTTATATTCCGCTACAACTTTGCATATTCTGCATTATTCATCAAAGTGACACTGCGGCCTGTGTCATCTTCAACTAATGCGTCTTCATCAGTTTTCACTATATACATAATAGGAACCACTTTTGGGAAGCCTATATTTTCTAGGTTACGCAGTAAATGTTTCTCATTGGATTCCATCCTATCTTTTCTTAGCCATATACACATGTTAAAGTCTTAATTTGTGCATCGGGCCTATTTACTTTCAGTCATTTTTTGCACTCAATTAACTGTTTGAATTTTTTTCTTTCTGCAGACTTTCTCAATATAGCCAAACAGTTCACAATTACAACTTTCACTTTTTTATAATTTGTAATCATGCTGATGATGACTTCTACCCTATTTATAAAAATGTTAAAATGCTGAACCATACTTTGCTTCTTTTGCAAATAACTTCCATGTATTTTGTATAATGTCATATCAAATATCTGCATCTGTACTTTTGCAATATGTTTCTCTTATAGACTTATGCAAATTTAACACAGTTTTGTGAAGGGCTTCCTGTAATTCAGTTATTTTTAAGTTCATTTTTTTCAGCCAGAAGCTTCAAAACCCTAAGTTACACATTCAAGAGATCAGTTGGTATTAAAATATTTCTTGCAAAGGTTCCAGTAATTACACTCCAGAGCTAAGTTTTACAACTCTGTAAAATACACAGCAGTATATACATTTACATTAGCTCTGTTAGAAATCAGTTTAAAAAAATGCTATAATGCCTGTGTTTTGATTAAAACATTTTTTAGCAAACTAACAAGCTCTTCTAATGTCTACTGTATAATTTGTTGGATTAATCCGATACTTCATTCGGCTTTGTGCTCATGATCCAGCAGTATTTAATAACATTGAGTATCTTTCTCTGTGGTCAGCTCTACTGCTGTATATAGGATTAACTATTCCTAGTGTAAATAGTGGAGTTGCATGAAATTCCTCCAGTTTCTGTGCTTTGATAATCAAAGAAATATCAAAAAACACATCCAGCACCAGATTATCAAAGAATAACATGCTATGACTGATTTTTCCAAAGTTTATTTATTCCGGCAGCAACAGTTCTACAACCTGCAATCATGACAATTTTTTCAAAGTGGAATTTCAAGTTATGTTAGAAGTGCAGACTTTTTGTTTTATGTGGTCAGGTAATGAGAATTCTGACTTCACATGAACCAAGGAAGATAGATAAATACATTTTTAAAACAAGAGTCACAGAGGAAAATGGACTTGCCAGGATGTAAACCAGAAGTCTCTATGTTGATAACCTTTGGAAACATTCAGTCAGTTGGTATGTCAACAAAAGGCAGAAATGAAATGCTAATATTTCTGTATGTAACATCTATTCCTAGTCAGTGGTTTACAGGGATAGTTTTCCTTTTATTTTCTTTCTTTTTTTTGACCATCTAGTATTTCAGTGTACTGACACAAATTTAATTAATAGCATTATGAGCAGCTATTCAGGTATTATGCTGTTTTGGATTAAGGGTGGGTAGAAACTGCAAAATAATTGAATGCTAAATTTTCAAATAAGAGCTTAAAACACTTATGCAACATAGTTAATTCAAAGCATATAATTTGTAAATGCCTGGAGCAATGGCGCTGGGTGAACTACAGAAAATAAAGAGAGACCTGGATGTAGGAACCTAGACATTCTTTCTACCATAAGAAAATCAGAAGAAAGAGAGCTGTTTAAAGCTCAGAGTGGTTTCCCAAGACAGACTCTGTCACTGCTGTAAGAGATTACGCTTACAAGTATTTTAAGTTCTTAGTCATTCCACATGATTGTTACAGAATAACTCATATTCTTTCTGTTTGTATTCAATACTTTCATGTTATTTTATAGAGCAATGATCTCTGTTGCATTAGTGGAGAATATGGCACAGTGACATTGTGCACCATTAGTATAATTTTTTATGCCAAAAGGCTTGAGTTTATACCTTTTGAGGCCCGCAAAAAAAGGTAATTTGTTTGAGCATATTTTCCCCTACATGAGAGATAGTGTTCCTGTAGTGTGTGCTCTGAAAAGAAATGTTGGAATGAAGCTATCCCATCTAAATGGAAAGCAATTTTCTGGTGTGTACTGGGAGCTTTTGTATGGAGTGCATCTGAGCTCATCCTTTTGTCAAGACGATGACCTCAGAGCAAGTTCTAGAGATCATTAATGCTATAGCTAATGGCAGACGTGCACTAGCCAGATCAATGGCAGTGCAAAAGACAGTTCCACCAATGAAACAACTAAGAAGGGAAGAAGACCTCAAGGTATATCTGATAGCCTTCCACAAGTATGCCGACTATGAACTGGGCTTGAATCCTGTCAGCACAATAAATGGAGACTATTGAAAAGCCTTCATGGATATGAAAGAAACTGAATATCAGGATGGTGAAAAAGTTAAAAAATGCTGTTGATAGCCAGTGCTGCCTATTGAAATTTAGGCACTTGAAATGATGAGTGCTAACAAGCAGACAAAAAAAAAAGACAGAAACTACAAGAGAAGAGCAAATCTTGGACATCACTCACTCATACTTGTATGTAACAACTCCAAAATCACTCGAAATCCACACAAGCAAAAACTGTGAAACAAAACCAAATAAAAAGGAAACTAATTCCAGTGGAACACTCGGGTAATGCTGGAAGTTAGTCACACCAATGTGCAAAGTAAAATATAATTTATTGAGTGTGCTTTCGTCTTTGAAACAGAAGACTTCATCAGAAACCATGTGATGAAGTCTTGTGTTTCAAAGACGAAAGCGCGCTCAAATTATATTTTACTTTGCACATTGGTGTGACTAACTTCCAGCAGCTCCAAAATCACCATACTTCAAAGAAAAGGGAATATTCTGGGAAATGGTTATCTTGGATTTGTTATATGTACATCCATTTCTTAAGCCTTTCCATCTCCATGTTTGACTTTTCAAATGGTTACTGTTAGCCAGAGATGGTGTTATATTTTCTTCTAACAAAACAGCAAACGCTCAGTTATGTGATTTAGAACATGTACTAAAATTATGGCTAGATCCTGAGTACAAGATAATAAAGGTAAAACTATACAAAAATAGTCACTTCTAACTTTAAAAGGGCTTTGCCAGCTTCTTTATGAACGTGGGTGCACCAAAATGATCCTAAAGATGCTGAAGATGTATTAACATTACTACTAGGGGAGTTTGTTTAAGCTCAGCAGATCCAGTTTTGGCATTCTGTAGACTGCAAGAGCATCAGGAAGGAGAACAAGATACTTTAACTGCCTCCATTTTTATTTTTTCCTAACTTACTGCTTTCTGCACTTGTTTTTAGTTGTTTTTTTTAATTTAATTGCATTTATTTAAACTGAATTTGCTTTAATATTGCCACACACTCAAGTGTGCTACCTTGCACTGCATTTGAATTAATTGTTTTTACTGCTGTTTTAGCTTTTCTATAAAAAAACAAAAAAAACCCCAAAAAACAAACAAAAAAAGTTCAAGGCTTATTTCCAGCCTTTCCTGTAACCTGTCTAGTCCTGATACAGATTTGCTGTATTTAGGACTGTTTGTAAGCTTCTGAGCCCCTAAGCCTTTCTGTGTTGGAGGGAAGCCTTCTATCTTATCAGTGGGAGTGCTATGCACTAGGTAGCCTATCTACCACAAGAGGAGTGGTTTATGGCCCAGGAATTGTAGTTTATTGGCTGTTTGGGAAGTTTTTCTATCCCTTTCAACTTTCTGGTTTAAAACCCCATGTTTGCACAGGTTTGTGCTTGTTTAAGCTCCGTGCAGCAGCGTCGAGCTGAGGTAAACTATTACTGGTGCCAGAAAGTCTGTTCTTCAGTTTTTCTCATAGATGTTACTAGTTCTCTCTCTCTCTCTCTCTCTCTCTCTCTCTATCTTGCACTTCAAATAACTTAATTGCTTTGCACTTCAACAGTTTTTTGTAGCAATTATTGTAGCACATCTAAGTGCCATCAGCACTAGTTGTTCTTTATGAAAATAGCACCAGTACTTAATAGTTATGACCACCCCTCCTGGCATGATTAAAGGGCAGTTCCCTGTGCTTTCTCCTATTAACCTGGTGCACTTGGGCATTCTGAGGCAGTGTATCAATTGCCTCATGTACACAGACAACCCTTTCATCTTACCTCCCAACACTCAGACTTGTGAGAGATACACTTATATCACCAAATTGGAAGCTACGCACTCTCCAGCCAAGACTGGACTAGCTGGTCAAGAGAAGAAGGTCAACACCTGCATCACACCACATGGAATGCATAGCCCTCCAGAGCACCTACTGTCACAGCTCTGACATAAAAACACAAACCCTACACCCACCTTCTTGGAGGTTCTCAATAGAAATTTACCCAAACAGCAGAGACCCCCAAGACAGAAACACACTCAACCACCACATCACAGCACAAACCACAGGACACATAGCTCACCTTCATAGTGTGCCCCTCAACCTAAGCCCCTAAGGCTAAATACCTTGCCCACTACACAAATCATAGGTAACTCAGTAGTGAGGCACACAGATGTGCCACTCACTAGGTTGAATAAGGAGAAGTTAACAGTCAGCTGTCTATCAGGTGCCAGAATCCAACACATAGCACGTGCACTCAGGTCACTCCACAACAAATACAAGTATAACTGTGTCATTGTCCATGTGGGTGTGAATGACCTGAAATGCACCTCCCTGGACTACATGAAAAGAGATATGGAGGAGCTCTCGGATTATGTGGCCCAGGCAGGTATGACCCTAGCCCTGAGCAGTATCCTACCATCACCCAGAATTATACCGCAGTACAAACAAAAATGATTGCCTTCAACAATTGGCTAAGTTTCTGGTGTTATTCTAAGGAGATTGAATATTTGTCTGCATGGGATAACATGATTGACAGACCTCGATGCTTTGCCAGAGACAGCCTGCATCTGTCACCTCTGGGTTTCCGGGTACTGGCTAAGGCTCTTGCCACCCCTATAGTGCCTTTTTTTAGGCGGTGTTCCAAAGACCAAATTACCACCATAACAGCTATAAATAAATGCAATCTTAGGGTCATGCTGCTCAGTGCTAGAAGTCTAAATCTCAAGATGCACTCGCTCAAAGCACTCCTCAAAATGGAGAACATCAAAATTTGTACTGTAATTGAGACATGGTTTAAAGTGGCAGAAAACACCCCTGCACTACCAAGCTATAACTCATTCCACACCTTTCAGCTCCGAAACATGGACCGAAGCTCCAAAGGTGGTGGTGTCTCCATATTCCGTAAAGGATATGCACACCTCCAGACTAGCAGCCCAGCATAACGCATCTGAGATACTTCAGGTACAACTAACATTGGGTAAGACAGCAATCCAGGTCATAACCTGCTCTAGGTCCCCAACCATGTCCCCAGACTCTCACTCCACATTACTAAGCACCCTGGAATATATCAAGGTCCAACACTCTCATACTAGGAGACTTCAACTACCCCTCCATCAACTGGGAAAACTACTCAATACACCATAATGTTATACATATGAAAACTGTAGCCAGTGAAAAGTGAGATGCTAATGATATTGAGCCTATGAAATGTGGTAAATTGTCTGGAAGGATAATCTACTACTGCAAAGGTAATTAAGTGCAATGGCTTAATCAATGGAAGGGAGCTACATGGACTACTAGATTCAGGTAGTATAGTCTCACTTATAGAGGCAAATTGTGCATTTAAAAAGAAGACTAAATTAAAAAAGCAGTCAAAGTAGTCCACATTCATTAATCAGATAGAAATAAAAACTGAATTTGGATTAGTAGTTTACCCTGTTGCTGTAGTTTCCAAATTAAAAAATGGCATAAATAACAGGGAAGGATATTCTCCACTTTCTCCACTTTAAATATTTGTAGAGGAAATGGGAAGAAAGTAATCCCTTTGATGAACCACCTTACCTCTGTGGAAAGTGAAGGGAGCAAGTAAATATGTGAATAAATATACTTGAGCTTAAGATGGAAAGATGTAGAGCAGTCACCAGACCCATTCATAAGAGAGTATTAATTCAACAATCATCAAGGAATAATGTTAGAAAGCCCTACAGGTACACATTGCCTAGGGATACAGACAGAAAAAGAGCATATACTTTTAAAGAGATATATCAGCATATAACTTTGGTAGTGCAGCCTTCAGCAGCAGAACCAGCAGAAGGAAGGGAGTTACATAGTAAAATACTGCAGACTGAAAGTGTTACGAATTAGGGAGCAACAATGTCACTTTTACAGAGCAGGGAGTAGAAACTATTACAACTAAAGAGGAGGAAGCACACACTAAAAAGGTGCATTCCAATGGAATTAAGTTAGGAAGTATGAAAAACGTATAATCTGAGCACAATTCTAAACTTTCTGTTAAGCTAAAACAGAAAGCCAGATGAATGTTGAGAGAGAAACCTATCAATAAAAATACTTTACTGATGTAGTAAAAGAGGTAGAAACAGTATATGGCCACAATGCAAACATAGTTTTGTCATTGTAAGATAGAAAACTCAAATAAAGGAAGTGTCAAGGCAACAGTTAGTAGGGAAAATTTTTAAACTGAAAAGAACTTATTTACAAAAGGAAAGCAAGTTATACAAGAAAACGAAGTTGAGAGGGTGATGTTCATTCACTTTGATAGAGAAAGAGAAAGACAGAGATCATAACATACAGATGAAGAAAACAAAGAAAATACACGGGTGGTGTTCGCTCACACTGAGACAGAGGGATAGCAACCTAAATAAAGAAAGAAAATGTGCATGGTAGTGTATACTGAAAACACAGTATAATCATAAACAGAGCCCGAATTATATTACTGCTAAACCCAAATACAGGACCCTTAAACAGAAGAAGTAGAGAGAGAGTTATATACATCAGGTTTGTAAAGGAAAGGAACTAGAAAAAAAGTAGTAAAGACAACTGGCACTGAAGAATACTGGTATAAGTTGTCTTAGTGAAGTATTAGGCACTGAGACCCTAGTGCCTGTATTGGGTAGGAAAGGAGAAGTACCCCCTACCTCATGAAAGATTGACCCTAGGGAAACCCTGTAGTTGGCTGACTGTCAGGTAAGATGGCTAACCTTTAAGAAAAGGCACAATAGGAAGATGACGCCATCAGCACAGCAGAGTAAGCTATAGCTTGGGTTTGTAGGATGAGAAGTTGAACAAAATGTTCCCACTTCCTACCTATACTTCAGGTTACAAGATAACTTATTACACAAAGTAATTTTGGAAAGATAGGAAGTAGTACATAAATTACTAGTTCATAGGTTCATAGATCAGTACTAGGCTAACTGCCCTTGCAAGCCATTTTAAGCAGGGGCGGCTCGTGCTATAGGACTGCGGGACTGCAGCCCCTCCACCTGTAAAATGGATCCCCCACCTGTAAAATGGATTAAATAAATTCCCCATTCCCCCCACCGTAGAACATATTAAAATAAAATAAAAATTATTGGACTCTGCACATGCGTGCTTAGTTCCTGACTGCTGTGTTAGGCAGACCAGATCTCCAAGCACTTATTCTCAGGCATTCCGAGCTCCAAACTGCTCTGTTAGGCAGTCCAGATAGAGAAGGCAGAGAACTCCGCCCTTCCAGCCCAGAGGTCTGTGCGGTGATGACCGCACAAACTGGAAGGTCACCGGACTGCATCGCCCGCAGGCTGGACCAACAGCAGGAAGCTCCAGCCTCCTCACATCTCGCGAGAGACCCAACTGCATGTGCAGGCCATTATGGAGGACCGATTGGGCTGCAGGATCGCTACGGAGGAGCTGGTCTGAGGGCAAGTGATCACTGCGGAGGACGTAGCTGAGTACAGAGACAGGTAGGATGCTTATGGAGGACAGAGAATCGTGTGTGTGTGTGTGTGTGTGTGTGTGTGTGTGTGTGTGTGTGTGTGTATAAAATGCCCCAGTTGCTGGTGGTGGGTAGAGAATAAGGCATGAACACTGTATAGTGGGTAGAGAATAAGGTATGAACCCTGTACCTTGTGCCCAAGTGACAAGAGCCTGAATTCCCTACCCACCACCATTTGTAAAACATTTGCAGATATTTGCCACATATTTGTTCTGTTCCTCATAAAATCTGTGGTTTCTGCATTTTTGTTACTTTACTTAACACAGCCAGTAGTGCAGTGGTAGCAGTGTTGCCTGACAGCCACAGGTTGTCTGGTTTGATTCTTGGCTCTGGTGCCTTCTGTGTGGAGTCTGCATGTCTTCCCTGTGTTTGTGTGGGTTTGCTCTGGTGTCCTCAGTGGGTATTTGTCCCTATTGTTTGGACGTATTTCCCCATTATTGGCTTTGTCCTGTTTTTTTGTGCCAAGGTCGAGAGCTATGGTGATAACTGAACTCACTGAATATGTTTGGGGGCTGTATTCCCCCATTATTGGCTTTGTTCGGGTGTTTTGTGCTAAGATGTTGACAGCTATGGTGAGAACTGAATTCACTAAATGGTAGCCATTTAAGTTTCAGTCTTCCTTTGTTTCATAAAAATAGATTTGGCATAGTGGTATGTTGCTCTGGCTGTTTTGCACAGGGTCCTGGGTTCAATACTTGGCATTGAAATGTATGGTGGTAACACAGCATTTTATTCTAGCAACTTTCCAACATTATACAAGCAATGTTTAAAATGTGTCCCTGGTTTTTGGGCTTTTGTCCCCCCCAAAATAAATTTTGGCTTTTTCCAGATTTCTTGTGCTGCAAAGTTCAGAGATACAGCTGAGTGTTGAGTAGATTTTACAAGGAGCTGAGAGCTTCAGGGGAAGAAAAGTTTAGTGCTGCTTATGCTGACTTTGCTACACTGTAAATAGCACAACAGGTAGTGTACTTGCTTTTGATGCAGAAGGCTGTGGGGGTTCTACTCCCACAGTAGGTAGATCCATTGCTGATACTGTACTCTGTTGCAAAGGGGATGGATGCTGTAGTCCTCTTTGGTGAAGATACCTAGTAACTATGAACCTGTTATCAGTTTGACATTCATTCCCTATTGTGATATTGCTAGCATTATCATTTTTTTAATGCAACATAGGCAATTTATTCCTCAAGAGCAACAGGCACTTTATTTGTAGATGAAACAATGACATATAAAGTTGTTTGCTAGCAGTAACCTCTTCATTAGTTAACAGATTTCTTTAATGTGGCATTATTTAAATGACTTTGACTTCTTCAGAGATCGTGCATATTTACTGATACTGGTGGACTGTAGAAGTTTGAGTACACATTTATGATAGAAATGTTCTGAACTGGGCATTGTCATTGGTGCATGCATTTTGTTTCATTGTTTACTGGAAAAATGTTCAAAACAATAAATTTAAAATGCCCTCTAACAACTGTACTGTATTAACAAACCAGATAACTAAACAAATGAGCTGTGGGAAGTGCAAACACAAGGCCTGTACTGTATTGTACAAGGAATATAATTTAATACAGTCAGGAAGGTGTATCAAAGAGCATGTGTATGTTTCGTGTTCAAGGGGCCTATGATTTGAAAACAGCCCAAAATTAATCTTTATCTGCCACTGGCAAAATGTATTTTCTTTGAATGTGGGTTTCAATGCTGTTTCAATGAATATGAGTTTTCAAGGGCAGAGAAGTTTTAATGCTAAGTCTATTTTCATTGTTTCATCTATTAGGGTTTATGCTGTAAAATATAAAATAAAACTTTCAAATGAAATCCATATCATTGCAGAAGTAAAGCAGTATGCACATTACAGTTTTTATGGCAAATGGGGCAAAATAACCAAGGAATGGGACATTGGAATGGCTACAGGGGGGACGCTCCATTCGACCATGATTTTGTGAGGGGGGAAGGGCAGCAAACCCAGACAGCCCCAGCTGAACTATACCTCTCAACTGTCCAGAATTTTGCAGAATGAATAGAATGTTTGCTTCTTATTTTTGGGTTGTTCCTCATAAAATTTGTGGTTTTCTGCCAAATCATTTAGGAATGAAGTCACTAAATAATGACAGACATTGAGTTTCAGACGTCATAACCTTCAGAAAAATGTATGCTAAAGCAAGACCTGTTATTCTATCAACTGTCTTCTTAGTACTGTTTGTATGTTCCCCCAATATATTTGGCCTTATCCAGACTTCCTACATTAAGAGGTTGAGAGGTACGTGCAAATAAATCACTTTATAGAATTAGGAATATCCAAACCTCTCAACTTTCTCCAATTTTGGGTCAAAATGTTACTCTCCCCCTAATAATCCCTCTGCAAAATGGCAATTTTGGAAGAAAACGTGGAGGGTTTACAATTATAAATAACTGTAATGATCAGAGTTATAGATTACTTTTATTTCAGAAATGCATGTAGATGCTCTTATTTTGTCAGCTGCTCAAGTTAACAGTACTAATTTTAAAGTGTCCCTTCTTTGACAGGTTCCCAGCTGTATTGTGTGGCAATTTTATATTTTTGCATAACATATTTGGTCTGTTTTTCATAAAATTGTGTTTTTCTGGCAAATTAGTGGCAAATCATTAAAGACTGAAGTTAGAAAATAATGGCAGACATTTGAGTTTCAGATTTCATACCCTTTAAAAATTCATACTAATGCAAGAATTACTACTATTCTATTATCTTTCTAAGTTTATAAGAGCAATATTTAAAGATTGTCTTTATTTTTTGGCCTGTGTCCCACTTCTATGTATGGCTTTGTCCAGATTTCTTGCTCTGAGGTTGAGAGGTATGAGTGTCAGAGCCATCACTGTCAGCCAGAGACATTTCAAACTGTGACCTACTTGTTGCACCCCACTCCCCATTGTAGTGGCTCTGGATGTGTCCAAGCAAGGCAAGGAGCAGTTATGTAGTGTAAGTGTGCAGAGTATTCCCCCATCCAAGGTAGACCACAAGTATGACCGTGGCTTTTCATCTGTCCTTGATTTTGCAGAATGTTTTGGTTTTCTGTCATATTTTTATACTGTTGATTTATGCTTCTTATTATTCAGAAAATGCATGCTGTTGCAGTGCCCTATTGCTCTGTATTAAAGTAGCAATGCTTTAATGACCATCAGGTAAGCTTGTCAGAGATTGTAAGATGCAAGTAAGCTTTAATAACTATACTGTTAAAGAATTACCAACATTGAAAGCCTTTTCATGGTTGCCATGCAGAGAATATTTACATAACTAGATAACGTATAAGCCTTAGGTATTGAAATGCATAGGACAGTATTTGTAATAAAGGACAGGATTACAGTATTTTCAGAAGTTCATTACATTTGTTGGAGACTTGCAGTTATCTTTGCAGGCTTTATCCGTAAACTAAACAGAATGCCAATCTATCATGTGTGGTCCATAACTTGTGCAGTAATCCTTTAAGCAATTTATCTTGAGCTTGTTTCTTGTTCGCTGTTCATTTTTTACTTTGATCATGTGTTCTCCATGAAATAAGTAGATAGTTATTGTCAGGCAGCAGGTCTTTTTTGGATAAGAAACATTTTTACAAGTGAGGGAATCACAGAGATTGCTACTTTCAACATGTTACTTGGTAATTTTATAAAGCTGAATACAAATTATAATTAGAACTGCAGTGCAAGGAGAAGTGGTTTGAGCTGAGTGCTGCTTCTTTTTTTTTATACTTGATTTTGACTGACATTCCAGTAATGTATTTAAAAAGCAATTTATTTTTTCATGCCTCACAACCTTTGTATTTCCATCTAGATATTAAGTAAGTTGTCATGTAGCCAATGCATTGAAATATTTTTTTTCTTCTACACTTCCTTTTGTCTTGATTGGACTTTCGTAATGATGGTTTGGTACCCAGGGCAGCGTATTTAATTAAAGTTCCAGTTGTTGTGGTTTTGAGCATAGCTCCACCCCTTTCTAGTTGGTCACACCCCTTCCCATTAGCTCCACCCATTCAGGTATCTCCTGCAGCCCCCCTTTAATTTGAAGTCACCAGCCACCACTGATTTTAAGCCTAGCCAATTATCCCTTGGGAGACTTGAACTCTGTACCTTGTGTTTGTAAGGCAAACACCTTAACCATTAGGCCACCCTAGTGCCTACACGTTTCAAAAACTAACCATTTGAAATATCGGAAAATGCTTTAGCAAGTCCCAAAATGTGGAGACTGAATGGCTGAAAAAACAGACTTACTAATATGAAGTCCAAGATGGCCATTTCTCAGAATATTTCTTTTCTTTGAGGTATGGTGACCTCAGAGTTAGTATTAATAAGTTTGGGGGTGTGAGGGAATTTACCCCCACAAAAAGAAGTTTAAAGAAGAAGCGCAGTGTTTGAGATTCACTCTACTTCTGCATGTTCATTTTTTTCAGTGTATTCAACATTTCAGAAACCTAGTGAAGAGGTTAGCACATATTCATGTATAGAAGGACATCTAGGAATGGACAAGACTACAGCAGAATCCTACCAAATGTTTACTGGTCAGGAGTAATGGAAGATGTGAAATTGTGTGCTGAATGCTCTGAGTGCCAGAAGACTGCCCCTCAACCATGGTTTCAAAAGTCCTTGATTTCAAAGTCCATTATAGAAGTGTAATTCAAATCTATTTCTTTGGGTGGGTCTATGTTATAATTGCGAAAGCTGTCTTTCGTAAATACATGTTCATCAACACATAAACATCGAAGAACGAGAACAGCAAAGTACCAAAAGAGTGAAATGGAGAATGTCGAACGGATTTTCTTGGCCAGCAGGGTGATCATGGGGATGAGGAAATTAATCCTTTTCCCCACTGCAGTGCGGTCTCGGAGTTGGTATATTTAAGTAGGGGGGTGTGGGGGGGTGCAGAGGTGCTTGCCCCCTGCAAAAACATTTGAAAAAGTGTTTTAGGTAAGGTTTGTACAGTTAGGTTTACCCTACCTGTATTGCGCTGTTACTTCTGGGAATGCATTCGGCATTCTGCATTTCGCTCTTTTGATACTTCGCTGTTCTTGTTCTTCAACGTCTATGTGTCGATGAGCATGTATTTGCGAAAGACAGCTTTTGCAATTATAATATAGACCCTTGTTGGGTTTGTGGTAAAATACAGCAGTGGGTTTCAAAGTATTGAGTTTATTTGCAATTAAGTACCCTGAAGCTATTCCCCTATGTAAAGCTAATACTAAAACTATAGCAAGGGACTTAGTCTTATTTTTCACAGTAAGGATAAATAAGGAAATGTGGAAATGCTCACTAATAAGGGGGCTCCATTATGTCCAAAATGATGCACCAGTAGTCTCAATGCTTTAAGGTTAAGCTATGAAAAACCTCACTGCATAAAAACTAGGCAGGTGACTTAGTACTGTATTTTAAGTATATATTAAAGTCCATGCATAGAAAAAGTTATTGAGGAAGACTGGAAAAACTAGAATCAGTTAATAGTGCAGCTCTTGTTCTCTATTAGAGAAGTATAATAAGTCTCGGCAGCGTTCAAACTTACTGAGTTGATATATAGCTGGCACCCTTATTGACAGTTAGGTCATCATCATCCTCATCAAACTCCTTTTTCCCATTTTCTACATAAGGTCGGAGTGTTGTCTCTATTCAATACGACTCTCCTGCCTTCTTCAACACAAATGCCTGACTTTCATAGGTCTTCTCTCACACAATCTGGCCACCTTTTTGCTATATGCCTTTCTTTCTTCTTGCCTTCTTCCTGTCTGTTCCAAATCTTCGTCACCTGACTGTCTTCTACTTTTCTGCACATGTGCCCAAACAACCATAATCTGTTCTGTTTGACCTTTTCTACAGTTGGAGCTACTTTGGCTTCTTATGTCCTCATTTCTTCATCCGTCCCTAAATTGTGCACCCTACCACCTGTCTCAGGCATTTCATTTCCATCACCTCTAGCTTTGTCAACTCCTCTGCCTTTACTGCCCAAGTTTCCATACCATACAGTAGTACTTGTCACACCACTATTTTGAATACCTTACTTTTCAGCTTCTTTGGCATTCATCTGTCATATACTACATCTGACATTCTGTGCCAGTTAGCTACAACCCCTCTGATTCGAGCTTTGACTTCCTTAATCAGACTTCCCTTCTCCTCAACCACCCCTCCCAGATACTTGAAGCTCTTAACCTGTTCCATTTTTCTCCCTTCTATCTCAGTTCTGAGCTTCTTCTGAACTCCACCATTTACTGCCATTACAACTGTCTTATCTGTACTCAGTTTCATCTCATGTACCTTCACTTTTGCATTCCAACCCCCTATCCTTTGCTGAAGTTCTTGCTCAGAGTCTGCCTTTAATGCCACATCATTCTGCATACAGCAACTTTGTTGATCTGTCCCGTCCAATCCCTTTGCTAATGTAGTCCATCACTAGTATGAACAGTAGTGGGGTCAGTGATGAATCCTGGTACACACCCACTCCCACTGGGTACTGCTCTGTGAAACCAAACACTATTCATACTTGAGTGATTGAGACTTGTACATAGCTTGCACCAATTCTATAAATGTTTCTGAGACTTCAAACCACCACAAGATTGCCCAAATCAAATTTCTTGGGACCTTGTCATATGCTTTCTCCATGTCTAGGAAAGCCCAGTTGGACTGTTTCCTCATCTCTAGCTTCTTCTCAACTATCTGTCAAATTGCAAACTGACTGCTGGGTATTGTCAGAAAAATGTGGGGAGAAGAGAAAAAAACATTTAAAAGTGTTATAGAACACTGTAGCATCTTACAAGATATGCCAAATGTAGTCATGCCAATCATGTGAGAACACATGGAAAAATCCAACGCTACACAAAAAGGGCACATAACAGAAATGCAAGGGCCAGGATTCCAAGGTTTAAGATCAGGTGTTAGTTTTTGTTCCCATCACACCAACAGCTCTTTGGGCTAAGTGGGAGGGTCCATTTGAAACAGTAGAAAATGTAAATGATGTTAACTACAGGGCTAGACAGACTGGTAGAAAAAAGGCAGGACAGAGAATACTATATAAGCATTCAGAAACCATGGAAAGAAGATCAGATGTGTTAATAGTTTAATAGCAAACACCAGAAACTGATAGTTCTACACCTGCAGTGCAGCAATGATGGCAGCCAGACAATCAGGAGATAAGGGAATGTAAAGAAACAAGGAGGTGTTTTCAGAAACACCTGGCAGAACAAACCTGATTAAATATCATACTGAGATCATTCCAGGAGAAAAGCTTAACTTAAAACATAACAGAATATCAGAATCGTGTGAGAGACTATGCAAAAGGAAGTATGAAAAATGATTAAGATGGGGATGATAGAATAATCAAAAAGTGAATGGAACAAGATTGTGCCACAGAGGATTAAAGCCCTGACAACAGCGCTAGTGAACCAAGTTCTACTAGCAGCTTGGGTGCTTGACATTGTAGGCAGGGTAGCTGGAGAATGCCCATCCTGGAGTGAACATATGAAAGAACCACAGTCAGAGCCCAGGGCCCATCGAGATGCAAGGAGCTGATGCTGGAAACACTTGGGCATGGCCACCTAAGGTAGTGAAGCCCTGTTTGGGCATGTAGAGTAGCATTCCTGTGTGGAGAAGGGGTCATAGGCAACCCCTATAGTGACTCAAGTGCTCATTACACCACTAGGGGCAGGGACAGGCCATAAAATGAAAAAAAATAATTTGTAGCTGGCATGCCTGCAAGATGACAAAGCACCTCCATGGTTGCCTGGACAAAGATTCCCTCAGACAGTGTAACGTTTGATTAAGGGTAGGATTGATGGTCAACACAGAGGCAAAAATGATACAAAAAGTGAGTGTAACAGCTCCATAGTGTCAGTCCCAAAAACTGATGCAACAATCACATTCTGTAATGATTTTAAGTGGTTGGACACTACCTACCCAATCCCTAAGGTAGATGAACTCAAAGAAAGGTTGAGGGAAGCAGAATTCGTGACTGCATTACATCTAACAAGAAGATACTGACAAGTCTTCTAAGAACTGAAGCTAGGGAAAAGACAGCCTTTTTAACACCAGGGGGATTTTTCTAGTATATTGTCCTTCCTTTTAGGGTAAATGGTATCCTTGCAACCTTTCAGAGATTAATGGACAGCGTCATAAACCCTCAAGTCAAATATGTTACCCTTTACCTAAATAATGTCATAATTTACGCTGGGATTCCCATCTAGCTAAGGTACGGGTTGTATGACACTTCTTGAGACAAACCAAGTTAATGGTCAATGCCTGCAAGAGCAACTTAGGCATGATGGAGTAAAATATGTGTGGCATGTAATAAGTAGGGGGAATTTTTATGCCCCAGGAAAAAAGTAAAACCAGATAGGTACTGGCTGTTCCAATGATTAAGAACTGAAGGCATTCTTGAAGTTACCTGACTACCATCGTAAATCTGCATACAATTTTACATCAATGGTATGCACTCTTACAAATGTGATAAAAAAGGAAATGTACTTTAAAGTAAAGTTGACAATTAGAGGCAGATAATGTTTTAAGCTGTTAAAGGAAATATTGCGCTCATAGCCAGTCTTAGCATCCCTGGATTTTAGCAGATCTTCTATAGTTTATGTTGATATTTCATGGGTAAGCCAAGGGGCGGTGCTAACACAGGCCTTTGATGTGGAAGAACAACATGTATATTTCCTATGTCATAAGTTAAGGAGGGCAGAAACTAAGTATTCTGAGAGGGAATGCCTGGCAATCAAGGGGGCCATCTTTTCACTAATATTATCTCCTCAGCCAGGACTTCACACTAGTGACAGACCATGCCCCCTCTGATATTGTGTAATTATCAGCAAGATGGAAGCATGAAGCTGGGTGCATGGCACTCCCCTTACAATCATTCAGATTCACAGTACAGCACAAACAAGGCTTGACCCACCACAATGCAAATGGCATGTTTGTGGATCACATCTCAAAAGAGTTTCAATATGTGGTTGGTCAGAGTAGCATAATATGGACATTCTTGCCTAGTGATATGTCAAAATGAACTAAAAGTGACATAAATGTAAATAATACTGATTTAAATATTGCATACTAAAGACTCTTACTTTAAATAGAACTATTCCTTTAAGAATAAAAGGAACCTTGTTGTATTAGAATAATTTCTCTCAACTTTATAAGTAAATGTTAACCAATTAGTGGTGACATATAAAAAAGGATGGAAGCAGACAGTTCAGAGCCTTTAGCCCTTCCTGACTGGTGATTTTGTGCCTAGAGCAGTGGTTCCAGTTGAAACACTATGGTGTAAAACGAAACCTGGAAAACAATACCAGAAGCAGCATTAACTCAAGGCTCCCGAGAGCACCCCAGCACTACCAGGTTATACCTCATACCATGCTTTTTGGCCCCAAAACTTGGACCGAACCACAAAAGGAGGGGGAGTATCAATATTCGTCAAAGATACCCACACCTCCAGGTTGGTGGCACAGCACGAAGCATCAGAGACTATCCATGTGCAACTAACAGTGGGTAAAACTACCTTCCAGTTTATAGCCTGCTACAGACCACCCTCCCAAACCCAGGAACCCCACTCGGCCTTCCTGAGAACACTGGAAAATATGAAGGTCTCTCCAAACACCATTATATTGGGTGACTTCAACGACCCAAACATAGACTGGGAGCATTACTCTAGCTCCAACACCCTAGCCCAAAGGTTCCTAGAATTTATAAACTCAAATGCTATGGAACAACTTGTTACCACTCCCACTAGAGGGGAAAACATACTGGACCTGATCATCACCAACATGGGGACTCTATGCTCCAGACCAGAAGTGTATCCCTCACTGGTAAGATCAGACCATAAACTAATCTCACTGGATATTCACATCTCGACTCCACCCCCTGCCCAGAAAACCACAGTGAAAAACTTCTCTAAAGCAAATTTCACACTCCTCAAAACCGAGGTGGAATCCTTCAAAGCCCCCGGGCCTGTGGAAAATACGGACCAGACCGCAGAATCCTTTATAAATGCATTCTATGAACACCTTCAGGAATGCATGGATCATGCAATCCCAAATAAAACCAAGACCCAATCCTCCAAAGGCAGACGTCCTGTCTGGTGGACCCCAGCCATAAACAAACTATACAATAGAAGGAGGAAGCTACTACATGATAGAGCAAAATCCCAAAAAGGGAAGGCATCTCTGATCAGTATTATCAAAAAACTACAGGCACTCATAAAATCATCTAAGGCCAGCTTCGAGAGAAAAATTGCACATGACACTAAGGATAATCACAAGGCTTTCTTTAGTTATGTTAGGAACCTGGGTGGAAATTCCCAGATATGCTCAGAATTAGTCCAAAATGACAAAAAATACACCGAATCCACAGACATTGCCAACATCCTAGCTGACAGGTTCATCACAAACTTCTCCCCTACCCCTCCCCACCAAAAGGGCAAATATCTATCCCAGCAGAGTGCTGCCCCCCTGACATCTCAGATGCTCAGGTAAGAGCCGCCCTCTCCAAAGCAAAAAACACAGCATCAATGGGACCAGACGGTGTCCTGGGCTGCATCCTACATGAACTCCAAGAAGAGCTAAACCCAAACATAAAACTACTGTTCAATCTCAGCCTTACTACAGGATATGTACCCAAAGAGTGGCGTACAGCAACAGTGGTCCCTCTCCACAAAGGTGGTGCCTCAACGGATCCTGGAAACTATCGCCCCATAAGCCTGACTAGCTTGGTCTGCAAAGCTATGGAAAGGATCATCATGGACCTCATAAATAAAGATATTGGGGACCTACAGACACTGGATCCTACCCAGTTCAGCTTTGTTAAGGGCAGATCCTGCCTCTTAAACCTGGTTGATTTCTTTGAAACCGTCACCAAAGCCATTGACGAGGGGAAGGTGGTCCACACAGCCTACCTGGACCTCGCAAAAGCCTTCGATACAATACCTCACTTGGGCATTATAGATAAGCTCACCAGCTTAAATATAAACCCCTATGTCACTAGATGGGTTGCAAACTGGCTCAAGGACAGAACCCACATGGTTAGAATTGCTGGAGCCATGTCAGACTCCAAACCAGTTACAAGTGGCATCCCACAAGGCTCAGTCCTGGGACCTCTCTTGTTCTGTATATATTTCTCGGAGGTACAGGCCAACATGGAAGGACTGTGGCTGACCAAGTTCGCAGATGACTGCAAACTGGGCGCCATAATCGACTCTCCAGCTGACACAAGCATCCTCCAAAAGGGCCTCATAGAAACAGACGACTGGTGCCAGAGCCATGGCCTCAAGCTAAACGCCAAAAAGTATATAGTCATCCCCTTTGGCAAAAACAAAGTGCCCACAAATTACCACATAGGTGGTAATCCATTAAGTACAGAAGAAGTAATTAGGGACCTGGGGACCCAAGTTGATAACAATCTCTCATTTGACAACCACGTGGCCAAAGTGGTTAGAAAAACATTTTATATAGCCCACCTAATCATGAAGGGATTCACATCTAGATCAGGGGAGGTCATTGTGCCTCTTTACTCATCCCTCATCAGGCCCATAATTGAGTACAATGCCCCTTTTGGGATGTACCTTACCAGACACCTGCAGCAACTGGAAAGACCCCAAAAGTACCTCACCAAGAGGATCAAAGGGCTCAAACAGATGCCATATGCTGCCCGGTTATAGAAACTCCAGCTCTACTCAGTGGCATACCGCCTGCTCAGAGGCGATCTGTGCCTACATATAAAGCAATGTCCAACCCGGAATTAATGGACATGCTGCACCTCAGAAAATCCAAATCCCATCGAGCCACGCGCTCGAGAGACTTGAACCTCAGCACTGAAATAAATAGGACATGCTGGAGGGACAGATTCATAACCCAGAGGCTCCCTTCACTCTGTAATAAAATCCCAGTCCAGGCTAGGCAGAGCCACTCATTGACTCTCTTCAAGAGGAATCTTGATGAGTGGATGGGAGATCGTAGGTTTACCCCGGGTATCACTTCTGTGTCACTGTTAGACAGAGGCACAGTATACTAACCTCGAAAAAGGGCATAGCAAAATTAATTTAAAATGGGCGGTGAAAGCCAAACACACTCTGGCTAGGCTTATAAATGCCCTAGGGCAGATAGCCTAGTATGATCCTATGAACCTATGAACCTACGAACACCATTCCTGCCATAGAATAAATATAAGGAAGGAGCTTTTAGGAAGCTCCTAGAGACATGCTAAGACAGACTGTGTCCCTACAGTAAAGGGCTATGCTTGAAAGCACTCTCAAGCTGTTTTGTCATTCCACATGATTATTTAGGAAAAAGTCACATTTTTCTATTTGCATTAAATAAAACCACTTTATTTTTAGCCTGGTGGTGCCTCCGGCTTGTTGTATTCCACAGTATGATAAAGTTGGTTTAGTTTGCTATTATTTGATAAATATGAATCTTACGTTTTGTTGCTGTAACAATAAAACATATACTGAAGCATTATAAAAGAGCAGCAAGTGAATTGTCTTGTTTCACACGATCTGTAACATATAAAATATGTTTAAATGCATTTTTAAACCTTATTGGGTAAATTGTCTTAACTCTCATTGAAGGAAGTCAAGTAATGCATTTTAAATGCATTCATTTTGACCCACTATGACCCTTCATAATGTAACATATAATTCTAACTAAAAAATTGATACTTGGGTGACCTGGAAACTGCCCTTTTCTAGTCCTCAGCACTTAACACCACTTCTTTTTATATAGCCAAGTTCAGCAGTTCAGAGTGAGCCCTGAGCCCTGTTAATTTTACCTCTTATTAGGCTATAATTTTCCTGTTTTCTTCTATCGTGTGCCTCCTTTATGGCAGCAGAAACGGTGACACCTCAATTAATGACAAAACGTTCAGTGCCCTGCCAGTGCTAGGTCAGCACCTTTTCTGCTCATACAATTGTGCTCTGTTGTATTACTGCTACTTATTATTTATGTGTCCCCATAGTTCTTCATGCAAATGGGATGCTTCCTGTTTTTGCACCTGGAAAACATGTCTATCAACCAAATAAATAAGTGAAAGCCGATGTATTTTGCCTTCACACAGTACCAGTTATGCCTGACTTTCCATTCTAAAGTCGCACATTACTGTAGGAATATAGGAATGTGGTAGCACTGTCCTATACCCTGGGCTCAGCATCCCCCCATTAAATAAATAATGTATCTCATGGCATATATGCAGATACAACTCAGAAGACTACCTGTGCATTAGAGGTGTATAACTGTGTTTATTGTGCTGTTCTGCTGAAAAGAAAATGAGCATAGAATCCTATCACAATGGTGGTTTGGCCTGTGCTGGGAATACATAAAGAAAGTTGGGCAATCTGCAATGCAATGGAACTGCTAGGATTTTCATTAGAATTATAAAGCAGATGAACACACAGATCCAATTGTCATTTCCCCCGCATTCCAAAACTAAATATAAGTAGGTGAAAGGCATCTTAAGCACCCACTTTCTCAGTTTGTTATCTCTCCCATTTTCCTTAAATATAAACAGAAAAGAGGTCATACTCCCTGTTTCTGCTCCCCCTACACACACACACACTAAATAATGATTATATCTTATTTGATACGTCCCGGTTAGATTAAAAAAAACACTGTTGTATGTCATCAACCCATTTTCCATAAAATGGCAGAATAATTTATCTTTTTCTATATTATATGAAAATTTTCACCTCATTTTGTAAATTCCTTTGTGTGGTATTTAGCTATTGAATTATTTTTGTTGTAACACTGCTGAGATCCCCTAGTGCTAAGCAAAAGCATATCAAGAAATAAAGAAGTTATTTTGTGCTTAACTTGCATAAAAAAAAGTCATTGTATCTTTTCACATGCTCTGCCCCATTATTGGACCTCAAGCTAACCAAAACTCTTCTTCATTGTCAAAAGTTTCATTTCAGGTATGTTTTCCAGAAACAGACGCAGTTTCACTGTTCACAGCAAAACAACAGATCAAACAACGTGCTACAATGCACTTCCTATGGGTTCTTTCGTCATTGTACTGACTGACCATTTGATCTTTTCCTTATTCTTTGCTTCTTTTCCCCACAACTAAGATATAAATATTTTTTTAACTTGTGTTCATGAGGCAAGTTATAAAAAGTACATCAAAATGTGGTACAGATATCTGATTCAACCTGCAAATTAATTCAGCCTTGTTACATTAGTAGTTCTCAATATCTGGGCATTTGGACATCAACATAATTATGCAGTGCTTAAGCAATGTAATATCTCATTTTATGTAAGCTAATGAAGATGTACCTTATTGTATAGCAGGTCCACTGACACAAGACAGGATGTCTGCTGCACGACTGACTGAACAGCTAAATACTGACTATGACTGGACTGACCATGTAGGGTATCACATGTCACCAACATGCTTGCTTGTCTTCCTCAAGGGTAAAATGTGGAATTTCCTGCTACAAAGTCACCCTCTGTCATAGGCCTGAAAGCTATGGTTATACAGAAGGCACTTCCTAGCAGTATGACAGTACATGCGTTCTCCTTAACTTCTGCTCTCTGTTTGCTTCCAAGTTAAGACTTAATTAAAAATCCCTTACCAGCTGTATGGTGATGGCCTGTGTCCTTACAAACCAACCCTTACTATTAAGTCAGATGATAATATTTGGGGATCCTTGCAACCCAACCTTTACTCTTCAATCAGATGATATTATATGGGATGTCCCTACTACCCAAGCCTTACTACTCAGTCAGATGATAATATATAGGTGAATAAATGCATAATGATGGGCAATAGCTGGGGCAAGCCATACCCAGAGGACAGCAGTGGTATGGGAAAGAAAAATCTTGTATATAGACAGATAAGTTGTAAAGCATAACTTGAGTATTAACATATAATAGATGAGACAAAGTGATGAATGCTACATACTGTATGTTAACACTCAAATCATGGCTAACTTTAATAATTTGGACTATGCCACATGTATGGCAGTCTTTGAATCAGATAATATGATCTATGCAAAAGGGTATAACCTGACAGCCTGCTGCTTTATGGTTGTGTTCAAATTAAAACCAAAGAGCAAGAAAAGCAGCCCACTTGCCATTGTAAGCCCACACAAAACATACAGTCAGAGTCAGGACTATAAAGAAATATTATGTGTGAAGGCTGCAGCCTAGCAAGAGAGAATTTTATAGATAATTCTATCATTTGTAAATATCAATGTAAGACACAGGCTTGTTGTCTTAAGTGTAAAGAAATATGGTTACATGTGGAACTGGAAGAAATGTGACAACAGTGCACTCTACTGTAAAAAAGCTAAGTCAGCATTTCATGACTGTCTTTGATGTTTGCAATTCGGCTCCGGCCGGGCTAGATGAAGGCTTCCTGCCTATTGTTTTAAGGCTAAAGTTAATGACCAGAATTTACATGAGGAATATCCTTTATTGCTCTGGTTTCTGCCTAGATGTAAAAGAATGCAAATGCAGTTTCTGTCAGCCTAGGAACACCAGGAAATTGTAAAAAAATGATATAATGGGAATCAGGACTGCAATAGCAATTTAACAAGGGGACTCAGAAGGCATTAAGCATTATTGTCTTGATCATACAACTCACAGCACTGTCTTGCTCCTATGTAAGTTATCTTAGACTTGTGTTTTCTTTTAGAAATATATACGAACTAGAAAGATTAGACTAAGTGTTTTTCTGTGATGTCAGAACTGTACTACTGATTTATTTTAAGTATTTCTGTGTGATCTCTGAACTCTTAACTAGCACTGTGTAGTAGAAAGTATTGTCTTGTGTTTCTAATTATTTATTATTAAATATTTTTAAACCCTTTTAACTGTGGTTCTTTTGTGTAGAGATAATTTAAGCTCTAGAGTACATTCCATATTTATAGAGTTTACTGCCCAAGTCACTCTAAATAAGCCTTGACTGTTTAGTCACAACTACCAATTGGATAATAATATTGCACAGTAATAGTTGGACACCCTTTTAAGGGCCTTTGAGTAGCTGATAAGTATTAGTGGGTGGTGGCAAGTGGAACTACCATATTGTCTTACAGAAAGAGGCATAGCTAGAGAAACTGTGCCAGCCTTCCCCAGGAGTGTCTGTGTGGTTGTATAAACTATTCACAAAGTGCATATGTGTGTGTGTGTGTGTGTGTGTGTGTGTGTGTGTGTGTGTGTGTGTGTGTGTGTGTGTGTGTGTGTGTGTGTGTGTGTGTGTGTGTGTGAGCTACTTTGGCAGGGACGCAAAGCACTGGTTAGACAGAGAGGGTGGTAGAGGTTCTAGCTTACCCACTAGGCTAAGATCTGGACCCTATAGCTGTGCCAATGGGGAGTCTTACTGGGAACCTGGAGAGCAAGGGAGCAACCAGCCCCGGACTGACTGTGATCTCTGTGTGCTCTTAAGGGAATTTGCACTTTATTGTGTGTATTTGTTATCCTTTCCTCATATATGAGACACCCTCTCTGGTGTAAGTTGTGAGAATTGAGGCTCCTTGATTGCTGGGAAAGGGCATGGGCATCACATATTAATTGTTTGGCAGTGGTGGAATATCCACATCACATATTAATTAGTTGTCAAATACTAATTGGCTTGTAGTGATGTGGGTAGAGTGAATCCTGTAGCTTGTGTGCAGTGAGCTTTGAATGTGTTTTGTACTCTAAAACAGCCATGCAGTGAATACTCAGAGTTCAGATCACAATTGTTTTATTTCTTTTGTTAGCTTAGTTAGTCAGGGTGAGAAGGCAGCATGTCAGCAGAGGAGTATGGAAAGCTGACAAGGAGCCAGCTGGTGGAGATGTGCCTGGCTAGGGGACTGGTGCATGGAAACCTGACTAAGGCAGACCTGATTTCAGCCTTGGTTAAGCTACATCAGAAAACAGCAACCAGGAGGACAATCAGACTGGCAGTGGAGATGTAATACCCTCAGAGAATGGACAGCTCAACCTATCTGCAGTGGACCTAAAACTTCAGCTGGAGCTAAAGAGACATGAGTTGGAGGCCAGTCATATGGAATTAGAAGCAGCTGAGAGACTGAGGCATCTAAAGAGTGAGGAGAATGAGAAACTACTATGCAGCAAGAGAAGGAGACACTGACTCTTCACCACAGTCATGGAGGTAATGGGGAAAGGAGTAACTGGATTCCAGAAGCACAAAAGGTCAGTAAATTTCTTCTGCATTTTAAAGAGGGGGATAATTTTGATAGTTTCATTCATATGTTTGAGAGGGTATGTAAACAGTATGAAGTTGACCAAGGGCTCTGGGTATGGTTCCTGACCCCCTTACTCCATGGTAAAGCTATAACTGTTTTGTCTAAAATGTCTGATGTTGCATGTTTTGATTATACTGTTGTTAAAAAGCATTTGTTAGAATTGTTTAAACTAACACCTGAAACATATAGGAAAATGTTTTGTGAGCATAGACGCAAGGCAGATGAAAGTGTGTGTGAATATGTTGCTGAACTGAGCACTTATTTCCATAGATGGTTGAGTGGATGTCAGGTCACCACTTTTGAAGGGCTGACAGACCTTTTGGTGAGGGAACAAGCCCTTAGCACTTTGCCTGAGGACATGAGGATCTGGTTAGCTGATAGACAACATGCTACTTCAGATGAGTTGGGGAAGAAGGGAGACCTATACCTGGCAAGCAGGGCAGCCCTGCACAGGAAAGGGACCCCCAATACTGCTCATGGGTCTAAAGGAACCCATGGTGGACAGCAGAGACTGCCCCATCAGAATCTGCCAGTAGCAGGGGAAGCCACTAGTCCAGGTAAACATCCAGGAGCTAGGGTTAAATGTTTTGAATGCAACCAGTGGGGCTATGTGGCATACAGGTTGCCATGGAGGCAAGGTGGGGAAAAAACGTGAGGGAGCCAGTAAGTGGGAAAGGCAAAATGCCAATAGTAGGTTGTCTTGAGACAACAGGGGTACTAAACTACCATCCTGCAGATGTCCTGATAGGGAAGGATTTGGATGAGGCAGTACCATGTGCTTATGCAGTTACACATGATCAGGTTATGGGACAAGCATGTGGGTTTGGTAGCCTGGGGGAGACCCAGACAGACTGCATGCTTGCAGCCAGCACTGGTAAGGTGGTTACTTCAGGGAGGGAGCTACTCTGCAGTAGTAAAACTGAATGTGAGCCACAGTTGCTTGGGGTACTGATGGTCCCTTGGACAGAGTGACTGTAAAGGTAGAGGTAAGTATTACTAACAAAGGCTGACAGTGCGGCACCACAGTCAGAGGATGCCAGACTTCCTGTGGAAGGACAGCTGGGAGGGGTTACAAGGAAATAGTTGAGACAGGCTCAGCTCTCAGACCCTACATTGGAAGGCCTGAGGCAGGTAGCTAGGGAGGCACCTGATTCTCAAGGAAAGGGGGAATCTGTATACTGGGACAAAGGGTTACTATACAGAGAGTGGACACCTGAGGGAAGACTAGAAGGTGAGAGAGTACAGCAGTTGGTAGTGCCTAGAGCCTACTGTCTGGCACTTCTAGCCATAGCCCATGATATTCCATTTGCAGGTCATATGGGCATAAAATGTACAAAGAGGTGTACTATGCAGACTTTCTATTGGCCTGGAAGTTCCAGAGATGTAACAGGGCCTGTGAGCAGTGCCAAAAGGTAGGCAAGGCAGGAGACAAGGGGAGAGCTCCTCTGATGCCTTTGCCTGTGATTGAGAAGACATTTCAGGGGGTAGATATGGATATTGTGGGTCCTCTGTGTACCCCAAGTTCCACAGGGAAAAAGTATATACTAGTGGTAGTGGATTATGCTACAAGATACCCTGAGGCAGTGGCTTTGTCCTCCATTGAGGCAGCGAAGGTGGGAAATACTTTGTTAGAAATTTTCAGCAGGGTAGGTTTCCCAAATTAAATACTGACTGACAGAGGTGCCAATTTCATGACAAACCTGCTGGCTTGTATGGGGAGGTCCTGTGAGGTGAAGCACATGAAGACCACCCCCTACCATCCCCAGACTAATGGTCTTGTTGAGAGGTTAAACTCTACAATTGTGTCCATGCTATGGGCATTTGCAGATAAGTTTAAGAGGGAGTGGGACAAATATATGCCCCATCTGTTGTTGGCTTACAGAGAAATTCCCCAGGAATCCACAGGTTTTTCACCCTTTGAGTTGCTGTATGGGCATAGGGTGAGGGGACCTCTAGATTTAATTTGAGATGAGTGGGAAGGTGAGTGCGAGTTTCACAAGGAGTCTGTTGTGACGTACGTCCTAAACCTCAGGACAAAACTCAGGGAACTCATGGGCTTTGCCCAGGAGAACCTGGCAGAAGCCCAACAACAGAAAAAGGTGTGGTATGACAGGAATGCTTGAGCTAGAGAGTATGCTGTGGAGCAGCAGGTAATGGTTCTCATTTTTGTCAGACACAACAAGCTGCAAGCAGCTTGGGAGGGTCCCTACAAGGTGGAAAGAAAGGTAAGTGATGTTAACTACATGGTGGAACTGCTTGGCAGAAGGCAGGGGCACAAATTGTACCATGTTAACATGATGAAACCTTACCATGATAGGGAGGCCCTTGTACTGAGCATTTGCAGTGGATTTCAGGAGGAGTCTAAGGGAGATCTGGGGATTGATCTCTTCAGTGAAGGTCAGGCTGACACCTCAGTGGAAGGGGTTAGCAATGTCCCAGCAGCTATCTCCTACCCAGGGTTGAGAAATCCGAGCAGTGTTGCAGGAATTTGGGGACATGTTCACTGGGAAACCAGCGTTCACCCACCTGGGGCAGTACCAGGTGGATACAGAACCCCAAAGGCCTATTAGGCAGGGCCTTTTATAGAGTGCCTGAGAGAGTCAAACAGACTCTGAGGGAGGAGGTACAGGAGATGTTGGAACTAGTGGCGATTCAAGAATCCAACAATCCCTGGGCCTCCCCAGTGGTGCTTGTGCCAAAGAAGGATGGCAGCACCAGGTTCTGTGTGGACTACAGCAAATTAAATAGTCACACTGAGACATATGCTTACCCCATGCCTAGGACAGACAAGGCCCTAGAACAGCTGGTTGGGGCTAAGTGTCTTACAACCATTGATCTTACCAAGGGTTACTGGCAGGTGCCCTTGACTCCCAGTGCTAGAGAAGAGTCAGCCTTTGTGACTCCTTTTGGCTTGTATGAGTTTACAAGGATGTCCTTTGGGATGAAGAATGCCCTAGTGACTTTCCAGAGGCTGGTAGATCATATCCTAGCAGGATCAGGAGGGTTTGCCCTTGCTTACCTAGATGATATTGCCATCTACAGCCATTCCTGGCCAGAGCACCTCCAGCATGTCAGGGAGGTGCTGGGCAGACTACAGAGGGCAGGACTGACCATTAAGCTGAGCAAATGTCAGGTGGGTATGGAGGAGGTCTCCTAACTAGGGCATAGAATGGGGAGTGGTAAGATAAGGCCAGAACCTGCCAAAGTGGAAGCCTAAACCTGTTACCAAAAAGCAGGTGAGACTTGTGTATTCTTTTAGAAATAGCTAGGAACTAGAAAGATTAGATTAAGTGTTTTTCATGATGTCAGGACTGTACTACTGATTATTTTAAGTATTTCTGTGTGATCTCTGAACTCTTGACTAGCACTGTTTAGAAGAAAGTATTGTCTTGTGTTTTTAATTATTTATTATTAAATATTTTTAAACCCTTTAACTGTGGCTGTTTTGTGTAGAGATAATTTAAACTCTAGAGTACATTGCATATTTATAGAGTTTAGCGTCCAAGTCACTCTAAGTAAGCCTTAACTGTTTAGTCATAACTACCAATTGGATAATAATATTGCACAGTAATAATTGGACACCCTTTTAAGGACCTTTGAGTAGCTGATATGTATTAGTGAGTGGTGGCAAGTGGGACTACCGTATAGTTTGGGAGAAAGTGGCACAGCTGAAGAAACTGTGTCAGCCTTCCCCAGGAGTGTCTGTGTAGTTGTATAAACTCTTCTCAAAGTGCATGTATGTGTGTGTGTGTCAGCTACTTGGGCAGGGACATGAAGCACTGGTTGGACAGAGAGGGTGCTAGAGGTTTTAACTTGCCCACTAGGCTGAGATTTGGACTCTATAGCTGTGCCAGTGGGGAGTCTTATTGGGGACCTGGAGAGCAAGGGAGCGACCAGCCCCAGACTGACTGTAATCTCTGTGTGCTCTTATGGGAAATTGCACTTTACTGTGTGTATTTGTTATCCTTTCCTCATATATGAAATACCCTCTCTGGTGTTAGTGGTGAGGACTGACGCTCCTTGATTGATAGGCCAGGGCACGAGCATCACATTATGTATCACTTCTTTGCTAACAGGTAAGGTCCACTAATGTCAAAAAATTGCTTTCAAAGGAAATAAAAGGAATACAAGTGATTATGTTGACAGAGTATAAGCAGAGTACAGACCCGGACATGGGTGTATGGCAATACAGTGTCACACTCATGCACTCACCTAATGTGGCTTCTAGATAGCAAATATATTCTTGGTCCAGATATGGACTTAATCTATCATATACTTCTGCAGCAGTTTCTATTTCTAGCACCTCCTTAAGGAGTTTTCCATTTGTACATTTTTCTAAAGCTATACCTGACTGGATGGACTTTACTATGGAAGTAAGTTATTTCAGTAGTGTTTATTCTAGGTTTTACAGTGCTGCATCTTGGCACCATTTTGTTGTTACCTGTTTTGTCTATGCTAGCTGGATTACTTGCACTGTTTTTGGTTTTTATTATTTTTAAAATTAACCATATCTTATACATAAAACAATATTCTCTGTCTCTGTCTCTCTCTCTCTTCCTCATCCATGTCAATTCAGATTCCACTGTCCTGCAAAGTAGTGTTGTGTAAGTAAACTTACCATAACAGTAGATATTTGAATAATCACTGCCGCAGTAGCCTTAGCTATATGGATTATATCCTGCAAAGGATATAACAGCTGTCCAGCTTCCAAAGCTTCAGGGTACCTTCCATGCACCCAAACTGTCATGCAGCTAGAGCTGAGCTGACTAAAATACAAGTTTGGGTTCCAAGCCCCTTCAGAGCTTTCCTTCCAACAGAGAGATGGAGGCTGAGCCCTGACAGGACAATGCTAGGAACAACAAAAATAAGTGTCTACACCCTTGCATAAACAAACACACCAAAAAACAAGGAGAGGTGGAGGAAAGGAGCAGCTACTGTAGCAGTAATCATTCGAGCATCTATTGTTATGGTAGGTTTACTTACATAACTCTACTATGTTCAGCACATTGATCACTGCTGCAATAGCCTTAGCTATGTGGGTAGATTACCCTAGCTTTCTACATTTGGGATGTGGAAGGAGAAAAGTCCAGGATCCCCTGGAGATTGGTCCAAGCTGGACTTAGAGAAGGAATCATGCATATAGTTTTTCATAAAAGTATCTGCAGAGGACCAAGTAGCAGCTTCTAGAATACATATAGAATCTAACCCTTTCCAAAAAGCTATAGATGAAGCCATGGCCCTGGTAGAGTGGGCCTTGACCCTGCCTGGAAAAGTTTTGTTATAGTAGGAATAACAAAAGGTAATAGCCTTAAATAATTATACCTCTCAACCCCTCAACAGAAGAAAACTGGACAAAGCCAGAAATAATGGGGGGGGGGGGGGGTCAAAGGACAAAAAAGGGACACATTTAAAATATTGCTACTGTAAACTTAGAAAGCTGCTAGAATGACAGATTTTGCATTATTACATATTTTTTGAAGGATGCAGTCTGAAACTCAAATGACTGTCATTATTTAGTATTATTTAGTGACTTCAAGCCTCTGTGATTTACCAGAAAACTACAAATTTAAGGAGAATCAGACCAGAAATAAGTGACAAAAATCTGGACATTCTGAGAAAATGTGGACAGTTAAAAGGTATGCAGACAAACAATTGGAAATAGTGTGTTTTAGCAAATGCTGTCCCTTCGTCTTATCTTCACAAGAAATGAAATAATTGATCAAAAGATCTAAAAGATTTAGTTCTGTCAAGCTAGTACCTGAGTGGTCTGTGGACATCACTGGCATGGAGTATCTTTTCTCCCTCATTTTTATGTTCGGGCAAGAAGAATGGGAGATGAACAGTGTGCTTAAAGTAAACTCAGATACCATTTTAGGCATAAAAGAAGGATTTGTTTTCAAAGAAATCCTGTCCTTGTGAAAAATGAGATAGGTTTCACCATAAGAGCTTGTAGCTAAGATATTCTTCTTGCAGGGTCAGAGCAAGCAGTAAAACTGTTTCCCATGTTAAGAACCTCAAGTCAGCCAGGTTATCTGGTTCAAATGGAGCAACTGTGAGCTTCTCCAACACAAAATTAAGATCCTAAGGAGAGGACACTGGCTTACCTGAAGGCCTGTTATGCAAAACCCTTTTCAAAAACATTTTGACATGAGACTGAGAAAGAGGAGGATCTATGGAGAGGCATTGAGAAATGGCCAATAAATGAACCTTGATAGAGGGATAGGAAAGGCCATATGATAGTAACGCCACAAATGTCATAAAACCAGAGAACAATTAGCCCTGAATGGGTCCTGGTTATGTTGTTGGCACCAACTGGAAAACCTTTTCTATTTGCTAATGTATGATTTTCAAGTAGCAGGCTTTTTCCTCCATTAGTACCTGCTGCCCATCCTCAGTAAACAGGCACATAAAAGGAATTAAGACCCTGTCATCCAGGCAGTCAGATGAAGATGATTGATGTCATGGTGTATGAAACATCCCTGTTCTTGTGTGAGTAGAAGCAGTCTGCAAGGAAGATTGTGGTAATTGCCCCTGGCCATTTTCAAAACAAGGGAGAACTACAGTAACCTAGGTCAGAAGACAGTCACCACAATTATCCTGAAGAGTCCTTCTAAATCTTCAGAGTACCCTGGATATAAGGGGAAAGGGTGGAAAACCTACAGGAACATTCCTGTCCAAGGAAAAGAAATTGTATCTGTCTTCCAGGCCTTCTTGCATGGAGTCCTGGTACAGAATCTTGGGAGCTGATTCTGAAGAGTGGAAGCAAAAAGGTCTACTTGAGGAGCATCCCACAAATGGATCAAATCTTAGAAGACCTCCCCCCATCTAGTTTCCATTTGTGAGGTCTGCCCTGATCCTGCTCTGCTTGTCTGCCCCACAGTTTTGCTCTGACAGAATGCAGGATGTCGGTAAAGTGAGACTGTGCTGTGAAGCTATAGCCCAAGATTATGTGGCTAGTCTGCAAAGGGGATACAACTTAGTTTCCTTCTATTTGTTGATGTACCACATGACTATGGTATTGTCTGTAACAACTTGAAGAGGTCCCAGCAACCAAAGATGATCCAGAGAGTTGAACACCTTGATTAGGACAACCATCTCCTTGATATTTATGTGCTTGCATCTGACTTGGTGTCCCACACACCCTGCTCTTTTATCCCTCCTGAAACTGCTCCACAATCAGAGTCTGAAGCGTCTGTGATGATCGGCGGCTTTGGAACAGGGAGGAAAAAGGGGAGACCTGGTTTTAAGGATATATATAGTCTCCACCAAATAATTCTTCTTCTGACACACTCCAGCACTGGAATTTGAAAAGGCAAAGGGTTTTTTACTGAGACCAAAGATACTTCAGATGCCACCATATCTTTCTCATTTGGAGTCTGCCAGGGGTATTATGAGAATATAGAAGCCATGAGACCCACAGTCCTGAGGTATTCCCTCACAGTGACTGAAGTTTGAGTGGAAAACTTGAGAAATATGCCTGGTTATAGATCTATTTTTTTTCCAGTGGAAGATAAGCTCTTTAAACTGAAGTGTCCAGTTCACATCCCAGGAACACAATCCTTTGTGAAGGAGCCAAGAAAGACTTTTGAATGTTCTCTTTGAATCCCAGGTTGTGTAAGAGATCTCTGACTCAACAGAGAGATTTCTAACACTCTGAAAAAGAATCTGCAAAGATAAGCAGTTGTCTAAATATGAAAAAATGTGGACACCATGCAGCCTGCAATGAGCTATAACATGAGCCAGACACTTTATGAACACTCTTGATGCAGTGGATAGGCCAAAGGGTTAGACATAAAACTAATAAAGTGATTCAAATATGCAAAACCTTAAGAAACATTTGAAGTCTGGATAAATAGGAATATAATGATAATCGTCTTTTAAGTCTAGTGTTATCAAGAAAAGTGAAAGAGGAAGAGGAGGTCACAGGTTGTGAAGTGACATCAGTTTGAATTTGGGTACTACTACAAACAGGTTTAGGAAAGAAAGATCCAAAAATGGTCTCTAAGCATTTTCTTTCATTGGCACTAAGAACATCTTTGAATAAAAACCCTTTGTCATCTGGGAAGGAGAATTGGTTCTATTACTCTGCAGGACAGCATATGATGAAGGACCAGTGGAAACAAGAGTCTTGCCTAGAGGCTGGGTAATGACCACATGGAAGGGGAGGAATTTCCTCCCACTGCCATCTGTAACCTTGATGAATGATTTTCAGAACCGATTTGTCTGAAACTATCTATTGCCAAAGAGAACAATGTAAATTCAGACTTTTTGGAAGAAAAAAGGGACCAGGGTGGGAGTGGGTTACAAGGTCTCCTGGACAGTCAGTCAGACTTGCCGGACTGTCCTTGGTTTTGAAAGATCTGAGGCTACTTTTTGGAACTCCCATGCCATTTCTAATGTTCAGCTGTATTTTGTTGAGACTGATTATTCTGCTTTTTGTCAAAATTGGATGAAGCATTAGAGAATCCCTAGAAATTTTGGAAAAGGAGGGCTGAAAATCTTAGAGATTCCCTGGATCACTGTACCCCTTTCATCACCCTTTTTGATCACCTCTGCAGCAGAGGGGGCAAAAACTAAATGTCTATTCGAAGGGGAATTTAAAATCTTGTTTTTAATATCATCTGGAAGGTTCTGAGAATGCAGCCATGCAAACCTCCTCAAACAGTACCAGTGGCCAAAGCCCTGGATGTATCAACAAAGTGATACACACACTGTAAACAATGAGTAGTGACCTGTGCAATATAAGAAATTATACAATGTCTGGCCAGCAACATCATAAAATGAGCATGCTGAATGGCCAGCCCAATCAGCGTGCCCATTGAGAATATACAACGGAAAAAGGTCCGATCGCCCAGACATTTTTCCATTGATATATTCGTTGATTTTAAGGATTTAAAAAAAAAAAAGCATAGCAACGGAGATCTTCTTTTCTCCGTTGCTTGCTTTCCCGAACACTGATGTACTGGATATGCGTGGGAACGCAAGTTCCAAACGCATGTGCAGTACATCAGCAATGGCCAAATGGAGCTGTCCAGCAGCAGAAGGACAGCACACCGCCGTTATACAAGGACATTATTTAAGAAAAGTAAATATTTTTTTTCTTAAATAATGTCATTGTATAATAGCAATAACCCACTTCTGGGTGTGGGTAATGCTGGATTTCCCCGCGGTTGTCTTCGCCCTCATGACCAAACCACACCAACCATAGGTAAATCCAACAATACCCACACCCAGGCATGGGTTATTGCTTAACTAAATTATTTAAGGCATATTTTTCCCTCACAAGAACTGCAAAATAAAACATTCCTCATACGATCACAATTAGTCAGAACAAACTTTAATATCTGAGCCTGATAATTAAAAATTCTGAAAATTAGATTTGCAGAAGTGTAGACCTTTTCCCATACTTCAATAATTTTCCCATCCTTATTAGAAGAGTAGGATTGGAATTAGCTAAGTGTTTAACAGCAGTGGTATCAACTAAAGGTATAGCTTCTGGGTCAGGTTTGGGAATAGTGTATACAACTTAAAACAGTGAGGAACTTTATACATCCTATCTGCCTTTTTAAGGGCAACTGGCTGACTATCAGAAAAATCACAGGCAGTAACACACATATCCCCTAAAGCTGACAGAGCAAGAGAGATGGGTGTAGGTTCTGGAAATTCCTTTTTTAATAACTCATAGTATTTTCCAGTGGACTAAGAAATCTCTGTGTTCTTCCACTGAAACATTGGTACATTCTAGCAATAGTCTCAGACAAAGAGAAACACTGTAGGGAGAATCAGAAACTGAGCTCTCCTCTGAATCTGAATTAGAAATCTGAGGACAAAATCTTAAATCCATATCTTCATCTTCCTGTTCAGATTCAGACTCTTGAATATTCTCATGAAAAGAAGTATCCCTCTTTCTTGTAACCCAAAACTACTCTACACACTAGATCAGTTGTCTGAATTAAAGATCAATTGTCTGAATTAAACCCTGAGCCAGACCCAGTAAACTACTCCCGTCTAAGAAAATGAGAGGAGGAAGTAGACACATCCTTAATTTTCTGTTTCTTTTTGACAGGAAAAATGTGGTGAACTGTGTTACTGCTAGCAGTAGCAGCTTCCCCAGGGATGAGTACAGCATTCTGACACAACAGGGAAGCCTTCCCTGTTCTGTCTCCCAAGACCGACAACAGTGGCTGTCCCTTGCCCACTGAGAAGACCCTGACAGCTGCATAGGATATGGCTAACCCTAGTCCAGGGTAAGTACTACACCACAGGAATCTGGAGGTAAAAGATGAGTGGTCTGAAATACAACAAATGGCCACAGCAGTCACCCACCTATGGCAGAGGCAAATTGCTAGCCTGTGGTGGCAAAGGCTGTTTGTGCAAATTTTCCTTTCTGTGGCTGGAAGAAGGACTGAAAGTGGGACAGTAGTTTGTTCCATGGTAAAGCCGAAAATGGTGCTTCTTTCCCAGAGACAACAAGCAGAAAATGTAGGGAAAAATTACAAGTCTTTAAAAGTTAATTTTTTGCACAAAAACACAGTAAAAAGCACTTTAAAACACCAGCCCAAAAAATGTAAAAGAAACACAATTTCTTCATAGAAAAAAAATGGTTTTCGGTTTCTTTAGACAACTTTTAAACCAGCAGGAAAAAGGTGCACTCCCATTTAAAAGTACAATACAGTCTTGTGACAGCCCATTAGAACATAAAACTCCTAGCTTTAAAATAAATTCCCATTAGAGGAAAGTGAAAAAACTAACACAAGAAATGTTTAGAAAATAGAAGGTTTCCCCAAAGTGAACTTATATGCCTAGCAAAGGAACAGCACCAAGCAGATCGTCAATCTTCAAAAGCCTTAGACGTGCTTAATAATCAGTGGCAGTAAAGCTCTCAAGGGCCTGGAGCCCAAACTAGTGATTTAATCAGCTCAGCTGGGGCTGCCTGACAGTTTGGATGTGTGGAAGGTCCCCTGAAGCTTTGGAAGCTGTCTGGGTGTTATATCCTTGGCAGGATAAAACCCATATAACTAAGGCTAAAGTGATCGACATGATGAGCATCCATTGTTTCCTAAAGGCTGTTTTATCTTTTCTTTAGTCCATTCTTCCTTATCAAAGTACATGACGCTGAGTATATTTTCTTCCCAGGAGGACCTTTAATTATCTGAGATTAACAGAAAGCCTGTAGATAACATTACATTTCTCTGCTCTCATTTGAAATCATCTAATCAAAATCTAATTTCACCTTCCCTATTATTAGTGTATTAGCATCCAGTGAGGCATTACAGATGAGTTTTTCACAGTTGCGCATATCTTCCTATGTAGCATGAAGTAACCCATAGAAAACAATGAACTTTATACCTTTTCCATTACATAATCTATATGTAGCTCCCCAGATCTTTAGAATTTCATTCCATCAGCTCTGCATTGTCTCTCCGTTCCTCAATCTGTGTGTGTGTGTGTGTGTGTGTGTGTGTGTGTGTGTGTGTGTGTGTGTGTGTGTGCGTGCGCGTGTGTGTATACGTTTTCTATATATATGTATATATATATATATATATATATAGAGAGAGAGAGAGAGAGACACACACACACACACACACACACATATATATATATATATATATATATATATATATATATATATATAGATATATGATGGCTACTTTACTATCTTTATCAGATGAGCTGTGTTTTGAGAATACAGTTCCATTTTATGTTCCATTTCTCTTGTTATCATTTACATTTCAGTATTTAAACTTTGTGTCTTTCTGTCTCTTTACTTTTTGGTAATTTAATACAGTGTACTCTAGTATCAATTATCTTGAGTATTTCCTGATCTGCATTATTTCCTATGATGGGTATAGTGGTACCATCATTTATGATAATTATTTATATCATGTTCATGTGTGGCAGTGTAGCACAAACGGTTAAGACATTGACTGCTTGCAGGACTCATCATGTAGTCCTGGGTTGAATTCTCTCATGCACTCTCAGTTTGCATATTGCTTTACTTTGAACCAGTACATTGAATCAGACCAGAGCTCTTATGTCAAACATAATAAAGAGGCATTGCCTTGTTGGTCTTGCCTGGTTAAAACTTTAATAAAATAAATAAATTATGCCTGGCTATGTTTTTTAAAGTGTTAGGTTTACATTAATGTCACCCTTCCCCTCTTTAGTGAAGTATACAGTGCATCTTCTTCAGTGAAATGCTTTTTACCTTTCCTTTGGGTATTATGACACTTGCTCTACCTTTCAATTCAGATACCCAGGTGTATACCATTCTATATGACAGGCTGTTTATATTATTGTTCTACTAACAGTGGCATTGATTGTGCCTTTTTTCATCTTTATTAAGTGTTTTGTAATATTCTTAGTGTTTGTTACCAAACTTTTTTTCACATGACCTTTCTTACTCTTACAAATGCCATACAGACTCTTGCCAAGGGATGAAACACCATAACACATAGTTTTCTTACTACAGTCTACCTTTGTCAATTATGAGTTAAGAAATTAATGTTTATTTTCTGTCAAAATAATAAGTGTATCTACTGCCATAATTATTGGATGAACAACTATTAACACGTGCACATGCACATACACACACACACACACACACACACACACACACACACACACACACACACACACACACAAACATTGGTTTCCTCCCTTTTTGTAAATTCGCTTTATTATACGGGTTCCTTAATATAAATGACTCTGTACTCTTCTAGGCACCCCCAATGGTTACAAGTACAAAAGGAAGTTGAAGCACATTTATTTATTTAATCTGTCGCCTCACAGTTAAAACGTTAATTCTTGAGTCCTTAAACATATTTGTATTTTGGGCCAATTACTTGTAAAGTGGGTTGCTCCCCCTACATGCCTTGCTGCAAATATTTTAAAATGTGACCATACTCACAAAAAAAGCCAACACCCGTTTGCCCTGCATTTCACAGAGGCCTTAAACAAAAAGAAGCCTGCAACTTATTAACTGAGTCACACAAATAAGCAGAACTGAATCATACTTTACAGAGGAGTTACTAAACACAAAAATCCATTTCTATTGGGCTTGTTGGGGAATTCCAGTGGATTATAATGGATATATATATATATATATATATATATATATATATATATATATATATATATATATGTATATATATAGATAATGCCAACAAATCATTGTTACCTGGTGAAAACAGCAAGACAGAGCTTAATAGCTTACTGTTGTACTGTCCTGCATTAGCTCCCATTTAGTCATTAAAGAAACAATATGTAAAATAGCTCTAGCCTGCAGGGCCACAATAACTCCAGCTGAGTGTTCTTCACTTTAAACAGTGCATGTTTGTGGATGTCGCTTTGAACAAAAACCTGAATAGAAAAGGCACAGGCTGTAAAGGCTGTACACATGTAAAAGCTTACTGCATGAGTCACTCACTTTACTTCAGTCACATAGCTTTGTTATAAGTTAAAAAGCATTCAATACTACGTTCAAAAAATAAATAAAGAAATAAAATATATATTCAGCACTGGAATTGTATCTGTCAAGTTTATTAGAGCAAAATTGTAAAATAAAAGTAAGTGTTATATTGATGCTGCTAGACACACATTGGCTGTCATACTATTCAACAAAATACTGCCAGCTGTTTTAAGCAGTGGCAAAAGCATAACCCTGTAGTTAATTCATAATGAATGTGTCTGCTTTCTGAAGCACATTACCCTGAAACCTAAATGACTGAGCAAACCTGACTGAACTGCACAAATGACTGCACAATGGCTGATACAAAGTGCTATGAAATAATACAACTATTAACTTGAGGTCAGCAAGCTGCAGGTCCTCATGCACCCCATAATATGGGGAACTTCACATGTGCTCCTTCCCACACACATTTCATCATTATTCTGAACCCAACATTTGGGTCATTTGAAGTGCAGTCATTTGTAATTTATTTATTTGGTGTTTGCTTGCTTGCTTGTTTGTTTACCAGTGTGAGTGGACTAATATGAAAAGCTTTACAGCCACCACTTAGGCCAAATGGCAAATACACCACAAGTAAACAAGTACAGATATATATTTGTTGATTCTGGTAGAAAAGAAAGTGCATACTTATAACTGACATGAACAAGAAAAGGGTTACATATTTAAGCTGATAGATATGAACAGTAGTGACCTATAAGAAGACATAATTTGTTTGCTCATAGCCCACCTAGCTCTTATTTGAAATTATACAGCTCCTGAAATTAAAATAATAACTAACAAAGTGTAAGAGAAAGTCTCTCACACTTTCAGTCAGTTTTTACGTTTTGTCATAAGAAGTTCTAATGTAGATTGAAAAAAGGGATAGTTTTCCAATAAGTGATCCCAGCCACTTGTAGAAGATGTAAAGAAAGCAAGCAAATGCTGGACAAGAAATGTACACAAAGTGGCAAGTCTTAAATAAAATAAAAGGTGCACAAACTAAAAACTACTCAAATATTTCGGCTGCAACAACCTTGGACTTTAGATCTAACATTACACTTTGGTGTACTTCAGTGATAGCTGCAAAATTATTTATAGCAAATGTGTTTTAGTTATTAATATATATCTAGCAAATATGGTCAACCATTTATGTTTCCGGGAAATGTGCTTGGGTAAAATTAACTAGAAACTCCTAAGCTCCTGGATATTTCTTTTCTTTGATATAGGATAAGATAGGTTGATCAGCCAGTATCTGTCATCTCTGGTCTGGAATAG
The DNA here is from genome assembly GCF_019279795.1 of Protopterus annectens. Classification (NCBI taxonomy): domain Eukaryota; kingdom Metazoa; phylum Chordata; order Ceratodontiformes; family Protopteridae; genus Protopterus; species Protopterus annectens. The sequence goes on along the minus strand of NC_056734.1, from coordinate 691,415,379 downwards.
ACAGCCCCTGTAAGACAAGCAATGTTACTCTTTGTCTTCCTTGAAATGTAACTTAGATAACTGTTTGGGTACCCTTACATTTACATCAAATGTATGTGTCTTGCCCTCCTTCACAAAGGTAGGAAACCTGAAGGCTGTTACATGGCAAGGTGTACATGGCCACTGGAGTAATTGCCTTGTGTATACTCTGATCCTATTATCATCTGTAAGAAAGTTATAATGAGCTCAGACAACAGAGGTATTTTTCTGATGTAAAATGTAGATATATGATTGAACGTACATGTTTTTTTTTCAGTAATGCAAAAAGTTGGCTAAAAACTTGCAATTTCTTTATTAACAATGTCACAAAGCTATGAAAAAAAGTGTATTAAGTTTACAGCTGTGTTTTCTGTGAAAATGCAGCCAATATATAAAATGTAAAATGTGCACCGGATATGTAAAGCAGAAATTGTTGTGAAAAACTATGCAAGAATATTGTAAAGGAAATAAGCCTTTTTTCTGTTTGAGGAGAAGAGTAGTTAGGCTATAACAGGATTTAAGAAGTGAACGTGTGAAAGAAACTTTTCTTCTAGATGGAAGATGGGATCAGAAACACATACACATAGTTGTATTTAGCCAACAATAATTGTGCTATTTCATGTTACTGAAGGTATTAAGCCATGCAGGTTCTTTCAGGTTCGCTAATGTAATACATCATTCAGCTGGTGTCTACTGTTTAATTTGGGGGAGCAGAGAAACTATGAGAAGAGACTCAGAGTCATTGAGGAAAATGGTTTGGAATATTGTGTTAACTGTACATGTCACAATGGACTCATTACACGACATTACTCCAGAGGTCAGATGTATGACCTTGCCTCCTGCGAATTTTGAGCTGGTAGTGATTTTCTCAGGGCTTACCTGGATATTTTGCTATGTCCTGATTTTCATTCTGTACCTGTAACTTTAGTCAGTTTTGTTTTGTTTGCCATTCATCTTCTGCAAACAGTGAAGACAGAGCTTACCAACTCTATAGCCAGATTTAGTTTGAAAATAGCTGGATTATAAGTATTTTCTTATATAGTAAGTCTTTTTAAAACTGGTTATTTTGTGCTTTCTTGAGTGCATGCCTGTCTCTCTATAGATTTAACTCATGCACTGTATTGCACAGTTTCCTTTTAGTAAAGAATTTCATTTATTCAACTTAAAATGCTTGTGACTGATTATTTATATATTTATTGATATAAGGGTATTTACTGTTGTGTAACAACTAGCTGCTAGCATCTGTCTCTAGCAGAGCCAGACCATTTCCAGCTACAATTTAACATCAGCCTTTATATTTCAGTTGATTTACTTTTGTAAGAGTGGAACAGCAACTATTATTCTTTCTTTTTTCTTAACAGCATCTTTAGTCATCTTAAAAAGAAAACTCCATATAATGCAAAATATAACCACATACAAGTGACCAATAACATTTGGACATGTTATTCATATCACATGTATATAATTTCTTTTTTTTTCATGCCATCTTCTATTCCCATTCACAAAGGATAATCATATTGTCAATAGGTGAAAATTTAAACTATATACATATATATATATATATATATATATATATATATTTATATTTATATATATATATAGGTCCCCTTCAAAACATCTAAAACCCATAACATCTAATTTCATAACATTGGGACCAGAACATCTAAAACCCATAACATCGAATTTCATAACATCTAACACTACAAATCACAAGAAAATAACATTCCCTCCACATATAACGACACCAAACTACCAAACACACTTTTTACGACGTTTCGGCAGAGGGGCTTGATACAGTGGGGTTATGAAATTAACTTTTTCCCATTGTAGTGTGATCTTGGAGTTGGTATATTTAATTTACAGGGGGGTATAGGGGGGCTTGCCCCCCCCCTGCAGAAACATAGTAAAAAGTGTGTTTGGTAGTTTGGTGTCATTATATGTGGAGGGGGTGTTATTTTCTTGTGATTTGTAGTGTTTGATGTTCTGATGCACATTTTTGATGCTATGAAATTCAATGTTATGGGTTTTAGGTGTTTTGGGTTTTAGATGTTCTGGTCTCAATGTTATGAAATTAGATGTTATGGGTTTTAGATGTTTTGAAGTAGACCCATATATATATATATATATATATATATATATATATATATATATATATATATATATATATTCCCCACCAAGTACTTATAATAACCTCTACATAAATGTCTCTTATTAAAGCTCCTAGCATCCTGCCAGACATTTTGTGTCATCCTTATTGATCATATTCACATTTTATTATATCTCCTTTCATTTCTAATAATCTGTATCCTTTAAATGTTCTGTCTTTCCAGGTCACAGCATCTCTTCCCATCCACCATAACCATTTTCTCCACTTATTAAGGAATAGCCTTATTTTATTTTTGGCATGTATCTCTTTATCTTGGCTTGCCAATGCTCAGACTAACTGCTGTAGCTCTTCTATCTTTGGAAGGTCTTTTTATTTTCATTTTTTTCATATTTGTTTCTGATAACATTATTATCCAGACATGTTTTTCATCTCCCTGTGATACCTCATTAGACCAGCCCAAAATACAGTCACTGAATTATCATCATGAGAGTCTGCATGACCTCCTCTGCTAGACACTGCGAACTTTCCTTAAATTCTTTTAGTTTCTCTTGCCCCCAAAATATATGAACTCATACCCCCCGTTGGCCCTCTCCATATGTCAAACACTCTCTTAAAGCATTGAAAACATTTTCTGTAGCCTATTAAGAGAGAAAAACATTATAAACACTTCCATGCAAAAATTCTCTACTTCATGGATCCTGTGGCATATCTAGATAATTGCTGATCTCTGATTTCAAACATACATTTAGATCTTTTTCCCACATTTTCTTCAGCCTATCAATAATCCTCATCCTTGCACACATTAGTATATTAACCATCCTAGATAATAAATCCTTTTTTGCCTCCTTTTCATCTCTTATTTTTATCATTATTTTAATTATCTGAGAGATTCCTTCTACTTGCGAGCTACACCATTTTAGCTTTAGCAATGCAGTTTTCACTCCTGCATAATTCCTTTCCAACCTCTGCACCAGATCATATCCCTCCTTCACCTCAGACCATGTCTTTGGGTTTGTGCCCACCAGTAATTGATGCCAGTATCTAACATTATTTTGCTCTCTTCTCCATCTCAGATCTTGTGTCTGATTCTCCTTAGCCCTTGGGGTACTTTCAGTCTGACATACTTCAGTTTCCATTTCTCATTATGCCTTACTCTTCTCCCCCTCATCCAGTATTTTAGTTTTGCATCTATTCCTTCTGCCCTTCACCAGTCTCATTATCACATCCTCATCTACTCCTTCTGCCTTTGTACCTCCTAAATCATCATTTTCCATTCTGGACAACAGTCCTCAAATACTAATCTCACCAACAATGCCCATCAAGCTGATTGTAGACACATCCTAGGGTCCAATACTCCCAGCCCTCTTTATCACTTTCCAATTTACTCTAGGTTTCTGTCCATCCCATAAAAATTGCAACATTATTTGCTTCCATTGTTTCAGTTCCTGTCCCTGGAATAATTCCCCAAAAGTTTGTCCCGGACAGAAAAGATTAGGTAATACATACTCTCAGAACTTTCTTAGATTTCCCCCATACTTACAAAAAGATTTTACTTCTTGATTCTTCTACCGTAATCCTTAACCATGTCTCGAAGTATTTAGGTGTTCTGATAAGCTTAACAAGCTGCTCAGTCCTGTACTGTATCTCTTCTTATAGTAAATGTATTAATTTAATCAATTTTTGCCTTTATTTACTTCAAGGCCGCGGTGGTGGTGCTGCGGTAGCGTTGCCACCTCACAGTAAGACACTGTCCGGTTCAATTCTCAGCTAGAGCATCTTCTGCGTGGAGACATGCGTGAATGGGCGTACCTTCATTGAAGGTTGTGCGTCAGGCCTGGCAAGCTGGTACGTAAAAATCAACTGCCAATCATTAGCGGACCGGAGTTCCGCTGTGGTGACCCCTAATCGGGAAAAGCCGAAAGACACAAACAAACTCTAGAGTAATGCCAATGTTCATTCTAGATCCCCCAACATCAGCAATACATCGTTTGCAAACAGTGTTATTCTCCTTGTTTACCATACCAATAAAGCCTTCTAATATGAGAGGTTCTTATCTTTACTGCTATGGGTTCAATATACAATGCAAATAAGAAAGGTAACAGAAGGTACTTCTGCCTAATACCTCTCTCAAGCTGAAATCCTTCTGATAACATTGTCCTGATTTTTACTCTCACTTCAGCCTCCTGATAAAAGTTATAGAACACAGAAAAAATATTTCCTGGAAAACCCCGTCTTCACAGCCACTCAAAAAATACTTCCATGTAACCCTATCAAAGGCCTTTTTCTGTGTCTATGGGAAAAATCACCAGTTGCTCTCCTGTCTTCTGTGCCTCTAGTAAAATCATCAATGTTCTAATAACATTATCTGCCATTTTCCTTGCCCCCAGAACCCACACTGATCCACCATCCTAGGCAAAATATTCACCACCCTGTTCACTAAAATTACCATAACCATCTTATAATCATGATTTAATACCAAGATGAGTCAGTATGAGAAATGGAGACTTGGATTCTTTCCCTCCTTGCATATCAAAGAGATGACTGCTTTTTCCATGCTTAAAGAAGGTAATCCCCTCTCAAGATCATGTTAAACAGATCATACCAAATATTAACTATTTCCCTCCTCCCCAACTCCCCTACTTCTAGAGGTATCTTATCTGTACCTGGTGTGCTATCTGCCGCCATCCCCCCCATCTAGCTACTATTTCTTCAGTTGTCATCCCCCTAAGTCTTTCCATTTCCTCACAATCTACTTTGGGAAGATTAACCAATTCTCACAAAGTGTCCTCATCCTCTTCTGTCCCTGCACTTTCAATCCCTTCTTTGTATAGTACAGAATAGAAATTCTTAAATTCCTGCAAAGTTTCCTTTAACCTACAGGTCTGAAGACCGTTCTCTTCTTTTCTAATGTTGTCTACCCTTTGATGTCTATGTACTGATGTACAAAGTCTCCACTGCCACTGCCCACATCTATACTTTGCTGTCCATTTATTTTGCAATTTTTGTTTAATCTCTCATAATCTCATTCCCTCACTCTCTCTGAAAACGACTATACCCTTCTAACGCAATATCATCAAATCTGTTCTGAGTTCCCTAGTCTTATCTCTAGTTCTTTTTCCTAACATTTCCAAATGCTTCTTTACACCTTCTCTAAATTATTTTTTTTTTAGTTTCCCAGTTCTTTCCCGTCCAGTTTTGACCACTATGAGATGTTTTCTTCAATTTACCAGATAACCATGACTTGATCTTAAAATTATCCAGCATAAATACTGGAAATCCAGTGTCTTTCAAGCCTTTCTTCTTCTGTGATATGTAGTTCTACCTTCATAATGGCATGGTCAGAGAACAAAACCATCTCTGTCTCTACCCTCCCAACATTTAGCATATTTTCTAAGTTAACCATTATTTTGTCTATCCTAGACCATACCTTATTATCTACTAGAATAGAAAGTGTAATGCGCACTTCCTGTACATTTCTCTCCCTTTCTCCAACTGTCATGACACCTTTTAGTTTCTAGATAGTGTGCTACAAGACAGCCGTTTTTACTAAGTCTTTTAGATTTAGACCTTCCACTGACTTAATTTTTCCTCACGACACAATTCCAGTATCCCATAACTATCATAATCCTGTCATACCACAGTATTATCTGCACTGATATTTCTCTCATCTTCTGTACAGATGAGTTGAGAGGCAAATAAAGATACACTACATTAAATTTCTCCCCCAGGATCCCCCTTTTATTCCTGCCATACATCCATTATCATCAGCAATTACCTTCTCTACATCTAATGCCAAAGACTTCCTAACCAACAATGGCATCCCTCTCATCTTCTTCTCCCTCAAAACCAAATTGGATAGTAACTTAAATCCATTTTTTGTAACTTCTGATGTACCATTGTATTTCAATGAGTCTCAACTAATGCAATTATGTCCACTTTCAGAAACCTTACTATAACAAAGTACTATGTATCTTTTGTAGTATTACTCAGGTTATTAATGTTTAGTCCCACAAACAACAGCCTGTTCCCATGGCTACCATCATCATGTTAAACCAACACTAACAGAGATCTATTCTGCATTGTTCCTAGTGGCTGTTACCTCAACATCTTACCCCCCCCCCACCCAGATTATTAATGCCTCTCTGCTCTCATTTTCCTATTTGTCCAACACTCAGTCAATATAGCATAAGTTTCAAAGATGTCAATATGTATTTCTTCCCTTCTGTTATAATAGCCCTCATATAACTGCTCCCTCCATCTCAGTTTTACCCCTGTATTAACTATTTACAATTTATTTTTCCAATACACCCCCAATCTGAGAACTCATGTCTCTAACAGCACCACCTCCCCATTATCCCATAACCATTACTATAGTCATGCCCATAGCATAGGATGGTATCCCCCCCCACACACACACAGCTGGATACAGTCAACTCCTTCCAATACAAATAACAAGAAACAGTGCATGCACTGTCACCTGAAACAAAAGAGAATCTTTACTATATAATTTTGGATGCTACAAATATCACATATTATTTTTTCGTTACGTAAGTCCATGTCCTGTGGTTTATTCCTACCACAGCATTTATACCATTGAACAGTACAACCACCTTCCCACACTTTTTCCTTCCTTCTTCCCAAGCATGAAACAGCATTTCTTTTTGTTACACTTAAAATTTCCCCACACTCAAACAGTCAGTGAAAATATACAGCAGATCAACCTGTTCTACTATCAATTCAAAGCAAAGAGTCTGTCACTCAATAACATCAACAGTCACTTACTTAATTTGAACCAAAGTTCTTGTCTCCATTCCACTTGGATTTGGGTCTCATGATTTACAGCCCTTCAGCCATTACTCTCTGTCTGCAGAATAATGAAAAGACAAAAACATTTCCTGCCCCCTGCCACCTGTAGTATGTTCCAGTTCTGTACTACACTCTCCTTGTCTATTGCTGCTGCCTAGACCTCTGATCAAATGAGATTAGATGGCTTTTGTAATGCTGGCAAAACTTCAGCTGGATCATTAAATGTCCAAAGAGACCCTTGGAAAAAAATCCTTACAATGCAGGGTAAATCAGACACCACCTCAGTCCTCTCTGCTTCACCTGTCTGAGAGCTGGCAAAACAGCATTCCTCTAATTCCTAATTTCAAGTGAATAATCCTGATTGTTAAAAGCTCACTTTTCTCCTACATAATCATTCCTGGTTGCCACATATGTTGTAAAACCCTCTCCTTAAGCTCACAGGTCTGGAAAACATATTATAATCAGTCTCTGTCATCTCCTAACATCTGCTTCTGGTTGCCATGCCATCCTTTGGGGTCTCTCTATTTTCACCCGTGCCACATCAACACCAGTCCATTGGGCAATCATATTTTTTTTACAAACATGGCGAGTCACTCGCCTCATTCCTCTCAGGTACTTTGACTATCCTTGCATTAGTGCTCCACCCATGATTGTCTAAGCCCACTGACTTATCCTCAACGTAATCTAAATGAGCTTCCTTGACTTCTGCTCTGTCTTTCATTCTGTTTCCCTCCCCATCACTTGCATCTCTGTATTATGCTGATTCAGAATATTTTCAACCTTCCTCCACCTCTTATCTTGCATTAGCATATGGGCCCTTCATATATTTTTATTCAGACCAAATAACATTTAATGTTATACCATTGCCACCAGCTGCATCAGTCTTATTTTCTGCACTACACTTCTCAGCCATATCTTGGCTATTATCACGCTTATCAGTGCCAGACTCAAATTTAAATTTTTGGGACACTTTTTCCTTATGTTTCCTGGACATTCAAAGTCACTGATATTTCAGAGTGCCTATTACTCTTCAATCACCATTAAACTCCTAGAGAGGAATTTTAAGCTCCGTATTTTGTTCTTCAGCGAGAACTGTGGCAGGATTGCAACGTCACACACATGTTGCAATACTGGATGTTCAGTAACTATTAGTCTCACATTTTTATGTTATTCCTAGCTGATGGCAGTGAACTATTTTGGACAATGAAAATGGATGGCTACAGCACTGAAAATTCTCGTGTGTGTGTGTGTGTGTGTGTGTGTGTGTGTGTGTGTGTGTGTGTGTGTGTGTGTGTGTGTGTGAAGGCACTGGTATCACATTGAGGTGGGCAGAGGCCTCAGATGCATCCCTGTAACTATTATCTGTGACTATTGATTGCAGTGCATATTTGGATGTGGATGGGATGGGCCAGTACACTAACTTCACCTGCTTTATTGTTTACAGTGATAGATAGGTGGAAAGACAGAAAGATAGATAGATAGATAGATAGATAGATAGATAGATAGATAGATAGATAGATAGATAGATAGATAGATAGATAGATAGATAGATAGATAGATAGATAGATAGATAGATATTGATATTCTGGTCTGTCTGGTGTTGTTCACTTGCAATATTTATACAGTCTATCACCATGATACAGAGGAAAGCATCCTTGATTGCAACCCAGGATTGATTAGGTATCCTGTCACTGGAAGAGCTAGGCAGGAAGGGGAAGAGTGAAGGGGTATGGCCCATTCACCTGTCATTGGGGGAGCCCCTGTTCATCACTTGGTGGTCCCAGTGGTGTGAAGTTTGAACCATACTCCTATTGTGCATCACATATATTTGTGTCAGTGGTGCATATTTAAAACCCTTATCTCTGTTCATCGTGAACACATATTGGTTGCATTGGACATGATTATAAACCCCTGTCACCATAGTCTCTCCTGCGGTAAGGCAGTTTAGGTAATCACTAAGGAGAATAGTACAAGTGGGCTGGCAAACATCTCAATTTATTAACATCACCAATGAAGAAAGACATAAAACATTATTATAGGAAATTCTGTAACAGACTATATATTTTTTTTTGGACGTGAAAATTAATAGACTGCAGCGCTGAATTTTTTCCAGAAGTGCTAAAAGTAGTACAACACCAGATCAATGCTTCCGTGTGTAATAAACATGCGTGGGTATTAAAAGAAGTGCTAAGCACTGCACAGTACCAAACTATTGCCATCTAACAGACTACCTGTTCGTTATGTGCATCCATGTTTGCATATTAAGGAGAATTATAGGTATTAACATTTATGGTAAATGATGTGCAATACCAGTTAATTGCTATATAATGGAACACCTGTTTTTCATGTACATTCTTTTGACCATATTCAACATAAGATTAAATATTAAAAGCACCATTAAATCCAGTTTAAATACTACCTTTTTAATATAAAGAATGAATATAATTATGTTTTATACAACTAAGAAAGTTATGGTGATTAGTTCTTAAATAAACATGACTCTGATATCTTATTTTATTTCCATATCTTAAAAAGCATAGTAGCAATTGACATTTTTGGAAAGGTTTGCACCAGCATCATATTTCTTTGTTTAGTATAATTTGATATTTCTGATATTAAGAGGATAGAAGATGCGAGGGTCCATATCACCAAATAAATACAGAGCCTTGCATGTGATGTCAGAGTCAGAAGCTAAACCTTAAATGTCATTAAAATGAAGATTTATTATAATAAAAACAATAATCATTTACCTACTGTATGAGTTTAAGTAAGTCACTTAACCAGACAGTGCTCCCCAATCACCCCCCAAAAGGGATGCTTGTGTCAAATGGACTTATTTGAGTAGCAACTGTATAAAATGTAAAAAAAAATCTACATAATATTTGTAAATATTTAGAAGTAGCAATAGTACAAATGTGAGTTGAATATAGGGCAAATCATTGAGGAATGCGTCTTCAAAGCCCACTTTGATGAATCTACCTCACAGAACCCCAAAACTTCAGTAATCCTGCATGCATAAATGCATACCATATGCAGGCAACGCATGCACCATGACGTTTTAACACAGGGGACACAGCCCACTGTACCCCCGTTGGGGGCTCCACTCCCACTTCTGCACATTATTGCTCTGCCATTCAGGCTGCAGCATGATGATATGGGTCATAAATAGCTGCTGAAGTCCCAGACTTTGCATTTAAAAGAACTTGTTGAACCAGTTTTCATTGTCTCTGACTGTGATGAAGTCCCAGTTATGGCATACAAAAAGTGTTACAAACACTAACATGGTAAAGCTAACAATAGCTAACCAGTTCTTAGCAAGCTTTCTGCAACAAAACTACCTTGCATATAACTTGTGAGTTGAGTAATTAACACAATTAGCTATTCAATGAAAAATTGTGAAATAAGAAGGAGTTTTAATTTCAGAAAGGATAAGTATGATTAAAACATAAGAAGGTAATAAATATTGTATTATACAATGTCACCCACTTACAATTCCAAAAAGAAAATGCCAATGGGACATACTGATTAGTGTCACAGTGTTAAATACTTTATTACTCAACACAAACAAATATTGTACCTGCACTCATACAAAGATCAGAATGGATATGGAAACAAAAATTCTACTCATCATTGTCTTGTTGTCTCTAAATGGGAAAAAATAAAACAATTATTTCCTACTAAATAAAAAGTGTGATTCCTCCCATTTAAACAAACCAGACAACATTAAAATAATTATATCTGTGTAATGCTGCAAGTGAAATTAACTTGTCTTACATATTAAACAACAATATATACAAAATACACAGCTGTGTATATGCAGTGTATCTATAATCTATCCATAGAGGCACAAAAGAAAAAATATACAAAAAACAATGAAATCTACCAGGGCCACAAATATTGTTGCTGCTGACTGAAAACGATAATTTATATTTAAGCAAATATAAGAACCTGAACCTTAAACAATTTTCATAACTTTTAGCTAATTATACATTCAAGCTTTCACTTTATTAAATATGTGAGCTAACAACATGGCAGCAATCCCATTAAGAAGTTACACTATACAAGTTATCACTTTGTCTAAGTGTATACAAAAAGGGAATACATCACTAACCCATTTAATGGCACTCACATCAGAGGTAAGACAAGGAAAAATGAAACTCCATCATTAATTATTTGAAAAGGTAAAACATCTTGTACCACAATCAGAAAATAGTGCATAATTACAAAGGGATGGTGTGAATTAGTGAACACATGACATAGCCTACTTAGTTCACAATTCATGTGCAATGGTGGGGTAGGCACCAGTACACCAATGTGTCCAGAATTTTCCAGGTATTAAGTACATATTTAAATTACATCTTGCTGGTTCAGCCATGATTCTTAAATCACATATATGTAGTATAGAAGCCTCTACCAGAGATAATCCTTACAAAACAATCACATCTAGGCTTCAAACACTGACAATTCTACGGGATATCTAATGCTCTTTTATATATATATATATATATATATATATATATATATATATATATATATATATATATACATTTGATTGCCGGTGTTGACCATTTGCAGGTACTGCGCAGGTGAAATAATTTACAAAGAAGGAAAAAAGAGAACATAGAGGTATTAAGCAGTACATATCAAAAACAGAACAAAAAATCAAAATATATAACAAAATCTGTAGAGTAGCAATTAATGGGTTATCAACAATTATTTTACAATCCACGGGATTATATTTCAGGTTTATGTCATGGGGGAAATATGGTAGGGTAATGAGAGTCAGGGTAGGGGATGGTGGAGAGTTAGGAGGTGGTAGTATAGCTGTTCACATAGCCTGGTTGAACTAAAACACTGGAATGTCAAAAAGGAAAACTGGCTGTGTGCCATTTAAAACAAGATTGTACAACAGTAGCACAATACATCAGACTGCAGCACTTACCGTTATTATGTCACAATCACCGTTGCACCCTCCAGCTGCACAGTAACAAGCATATCCCCCATCAGCAGGGGTGTGGATATCATTAGACCTCATCAGTCATATAAGCAGAAATTAACTGTAGTCTGCAGTCATAGCCAATGAGTTGAAAACATCTTTGAAATGGTCATTGCCATGACCATAAAGTAATGTGGGCAATGTAGCAGTTTTCGTACAATGCCTTAATAAGTATATTTATAAAGCAAATTATGTTACTTTTACACAAGGAACTAAGTATACCATAAATATACCATAAGTTCTGGGCTTGGTTCCCTCATTCTGCATTTGTTTATGGTTTGAGTCTGAAAAATTCACTTATCCAGATAGTGATTAAAGGTCATCCATGAAAACAAGCAATAATTTCAGAAATTGTAGTCTGATAATGGTTAAAGTGTTTACCTCACAGACACAAAGTACAGGGTTTGATTCTCACTTTTGAAAGAGATATTGGCTGGGCTTAAACTGGCTCACAAGGCCAGCTAGCATAGTACCTATCTATGAACCTATATCTTTTTATGGTCTTCCATCCCACATTCCAACATCTTTATTCAATAATGGACCTCACCCTCTGTACTATATAAGCGGCATGTGTGGCTTTTAAAGTGCAGAGCTTTGAAGTACATGATTCACAGGCACTAAAACTGGTTTGTGCAATGTAAACCACTCCAGCAGTTTGAATAAATGAATTGTTTTCCAGTCAGGACTATGTATAATACCTATTATGTAGCACTTGTATAAGGAATAGTACACTATTTATAAATTCCCTGGTTCATCTTTAAATTACACTATTCTATAATTGCAATATATAATGGCAAATTTGTGGACAATTTGCTTCTAGTATGTCAGATCATGACTTTATCTCTTGCATCACAACTGCTGATTCCAGCAAGTATGAAAGCTACCTGCTACATTTCTAAACTTATCTTTTAGTACATGCACTGATATATTATTGCAGAATGTTCCATACTGTAATTTTTGGTTGCTAGACAGTGAAAAAGGAGTTAATTTTGTCAACATAACTTATGTTGAATTAACAAAATTTTAGCAACTTGTAACAGTTTTATTTTTTCCTTACCTAAGACTTATGCTGCCTAGCTATATTTACTTTTTCAGCAACAGAAATGACCTTCTTGGCATGTAGCCCCCTTTTCGTTTGCTCCTTGCAAACATGACATAATTGCCTGGCAGTCTTCAGCTCAGCATGGTGCTTTTCATTTCAGCTTAGTGCAGCAGTTACAATCACTTTTACCCGTAATGCTTTTTCTCCTATTGATGTATATTTAAATGTTGTGTTTCACCCCTGCCATGCTTCATTTTAAAATTCCACTGTTAAAAATTCACAATACTCCTTTAGGCTGTTGTTACTTCTGTGGCTTGGAACCTACTAGAACTTTTAGAATGACACTGCTGTTTTCAATAAGACTATTCAAATCAATGAAAGAAAGCATATGGAACAAATGTCAAATAATCCTTAGAAAATAACAACAAAACATTAGCATGAAATTGTAGCAGCATTGTATCTTAACCATACATTATTCTAAGAAGGCATATTATTGCTACCTTATGTTGTTTTATGTGTTGAACTTCCTTCTGCTGATACACAGCAGTTCATTTAACCTCAGTGTCATGTTTGTTATTATGGACAATTGTTATTATGAATGTGTAATATGGTAAATAATCCTTATTTAACTATGTATGTAAGAACTACAGGAATGATAAATTGCTAAATTGGCATCAAAATGAATAAGCAATACTGCTGATCCTAAAAATGTCGACATTTCATAAGAAATTTATTTCTGTTTTTAGAAACTTGTTTTCAGGACATCATATGAAACAAATGATAAGCAAGACATGATGAGGAATGCCAAATAAACAAAGGATTCAATTAATTCAAACCCCTTACCTGAAATCTTGCCTGCCGATGGCTACTTGATGCTCATGATGTTGTTTTCTTGTACTGATGATCAGCATGTTACTGTACTGGATACATTATAGGCAGGATAACAGGAACAGCAGTGGTAGTCTACGTAAAAGTTCTTATTTTACTGGAGTGCAACCTTGGAGAGGATGTGCATTAGTTATGGGAGTGCATCTTCCTACGTGCAACCATATTTTTCAACTGTCAGAACTTTATGTAGTCAGGGGCGGCCACAGTGGTGCAGAGGTTAGCATTGCCGCCTTACAGCAAGAGATTCTCTGGTTCGATTCTCGGCTGGGGTGCCTTCTGTGCGGAGTCTGCATGTCTTCCCTGTGGTCACGTGGATTTCCTCTGGGTGCTCTGGTTTCCTCCCACATCCCAAAGACATGCTGTAAGTGGATTGGACACTCTAAATTGGCCCTAGGCGTGAGTGCATGCATGTGCCTTCTGTGGAAGGTTGGGTGCTAGGCTGGCAACTCGACACCGTAAATCTCCACTGCCAATCATGAGCGGACGGGTGATCCATTGTGGCAACCCCTAACCAGGAAAAGAAGAAGAAGAAGAACTTTATGTAGTCAGTAGGCACCCTAAACAAGAAGACACTGTAAGTTCTTTATTGGAGGTGCAAATAGCACATCTTTAAAACAGTCAGAAATTTTGCTGAAGGAAAATATTTCAATAAATATTTTTGTTTCCATACAATGACTTCACTTATGGTGTCTCAGCTTTTTCCATCAGTAAAAAAGGCAGAAAACCTATTTAAGACTTGAACTCATTGCAATCAGCTTACCGTTTTTATTTCTTTAGATAACAGAACAACTTATATCTTATCATATAATGTCTAAATAAATTACAACAAAAAACATTCAATAGTAGCTGGCTGGTTAATAACCTCTTTTGTGACACCTTTCAGACATTTAGTATGTAGGCAGAGCTGCAGAGACCAGTAAAAGTGGCAGAGGTAAGCGCATATTTAGCCAGTTACTCTACATTATACAAATAAAGTGCTGTCATTGACAAAAAAAAAAACAATTGAAATAAATTGCTCTGTGTAGAGCTGACTATGACCCAGATGACCCAGGTTTAGCTAGTTGCACAAGAACTAGAAGATCCAGGCAGGGAAGGGTGGTACTGAATGAAACACAACAGTGGGAAATGGTGGTCCTTGAGAGCCAAATTGTTCTCATGCAACAGGAGGCTTAGATTCATAGGTGCAAAGGTCAATACTAAGCTGGTGATGGGCCTAGTGGCCTAGTCACAATACCTATATTATAGGTACCCATTGACATGACTAATTTATACATAGTTTTGACTCTTTCACTGAGGACTTGAAGGGCTAGACATAGGAGTGCATTTACAATTGTGCATCCATTTGTTCAGGTTATGCTTAAAGATGGTCACGGAGCTACTTCGCTTTACATCTAAAGGAAGTCGATTCTATAAAAGAGGAATTTTCTAGGATATATATCTATCTCACCAGCAGGTCTTACTTATGTTTCAGCAGAAGTTAAGATCTCTTGAGTAGGTGTTGAGGGTGTTATTAGTTTTGTGGATGTACATGAGGTCACTTAGGACTGAATCCTTTAAGCTTTTGAAGTCCAGACAGAGGTCACCTTTCAAAAGTCTGTAAGAAACAGAAGAAAGAAGGAGAGCAACAAAGTGATTTAAGATGATCTGAGCAGCTCAAGAAAGTCATGTCCTTCATCATCATAATCATCATCACCATCATCATCCTCATCCTCATCAACCCCTTTTTCCTACTTTTCTACATTGAGTCAGGTTGTCATTTCAGCTGCTGCCATCTCTCTCGATTCAGTGCCACTCTCCTACCTTCTTTGACAGGCATGCCTGACTATCACAAGTCTTCTCTCACACAATCCATCAATCTCTTTACTGGATGCCCTTGTATCATCTTGCCTTCTTCCTGTTTGTCCCAAATCTTCTCCACCAGATTGTCTGCTAGCTTTCTACGCATGTGCCTGAACAACTGTAACCTGTTCTAATTGATCTTCTCTACAATTGGAGCTACTTTGCCTTCTGCTCTAGTGTCATCATTTCTTCATCTGTCCCACAGTGTGCATCCTACCACCTGTCTTAGGTACTTCATCTCTGTGGCCTCTTGCCTCTTCATCTGCTCTGCCTTTACTGGCCAGGTTTCTGTACCATACAGTAGTACTGTTCACACCCCTGTTTTGTACACCTTACTTCTTTGGCATTCTTCTGTCATAGACTACACCTGACACTCTGTGCAAGTTGTCTGTGACCTCTCTGATTCTAGCTATGACCTCCTCATTCAGACTTCCCTTCTCCAAATCACTTCTCCCAGATGCCTGAAGCTGTTAACCTGTTACACTATTTTCCCTTCTATCTCAATTCTCATCTTCAACTGATCCCCCCATGCGCTGCCATTGCAACTGTTTTATGAGACCCTGGAGAGGTGGAGATATGCTCTAGAGAGAAGAGGAATGAAGGTCAGCAGGACTAAGACAGAATATATGTGTGTGAATGAGAGGGAGGATAGAGGAATGGTGAGGATGCAGGGAGTAGAGGTGGCGAAGGTGGATGAGTTTAAGTACTTGGGATCAAAAGTTCAGAGTAATGGTGAGTGTGGAAGAGAGGTGAAGAAGAGATAACAGGCAGGGTGGAGTGGGTGGAGAAGAGTGTCAGGAGTGATTTGTGACAGACGAGTACCAGTAAGAGTGAAAGAGAAGGTCTACGAGAGGGTAGTGAGACCAGCTATGTTATATGGGTTGGAGACAGTGGCATTGACAAAAAGGCAGGAGTCAGAGCTTGACGTGGCAAAGTTGAAGATGTTAAGATTTGCACTGGGTGTGACGAGGATGGACAGACTTAGGAATAAGTATATAAGAGGGTCAGCCCAGGTTGGAAGATTTGGAGACAAAGCCAGAGAGGCAAGATTACGCTGGTTTGGACATGTGCTGAGGAGGGATGTAGAGTATATTGGGAAAAAGATGCTAAGATGAAGCTGCCAGGTAACAGGAAAAGAGGGAGGCCTAAGATAAGGTTTACGGATGTGGTGAGAGAGGACATGCAGGTGGTTGGTGTGACAGAGCAAGATGTAGAGGACAGGAAGAAATGGAAACAGTTGATCTGCTGTGGCGACCCCTAACAGGAGCAGCCGAAAGAAGAAGAAGAAGAAGAAGTTTTATCCCACATACCTTCCGTTTTGTATTCCATTTCCCTAGCATTTACTGAAGTTCTTGCTCAGAGTCTACCTGCAATGCCACATTGTCTGCATACAGCGACTTTGTTGATTTGTTGCCTCTGACCTGTTTACTAATGTAGTCCATCACCATTATGGACAGAGGAGTGGGCTCAGAGATGAACCCTGATGCACAGCCCCTCCCACTGGGAACCCCTCTGTGAGTCCGAACACTGTTCGTACTTGAGTCATTGGGTCCTTGTGCATAGTCTGCACAAATTCTACCAGTGTTTGTGAAACTTTGAACCACTGTAGGATTGCCCACATCAACTTTCTTGTGACCTTGTCATATGCTTTCTCTAAGTCTAGGAATGCCCAGTTGGACTCTTCCCTCATCTCCAGCTTCTTTTCAAATACCTGTCTCACTGCAAGTATCAGGTCATTTGTGCTGCATCCTGATCTGAATCCAAACTGCTTACCTCCCATCCTGCCTTTTACTACTTTGTGTATTTGTTTATCAATCACCCTCTTCAGAACTTTCATGCTGTGTGACAGTAATTAGATACCTCTGTACTGCCCACAGTTGTGGATGTCCCCATTATTCTTGAACACGGGCACTACTATGCTTACTATCCAGTCACCTGGGATATAACTTTTTCTCTATACTGCTATGTGTACCCTCAGGAGCCATTTCTCCCCCTAACTCACCAACATCTTGATTATATCTGCTGTGACTTCATCTGAGCTTGTTGCTTTGCCTGACTCTGTTTGCCTTCATGCTGTTCTTACTTCTTCTATAATAGACTCCATCTTCTTTTTTCATCACAGGCTGTTGGGTTTTCTTCATTCAGAAGCTGCTGGAAGTACTCCTTCTACCTGTCTTAGATGTCCTGTGGACTGGTGAACAGGTTGTTGCTGGAATCCCTTATGAAGGGTGTCTATATTCATTATCTTTCTGCCTTTCTCTTGCAACCTGATAGAGTTTCTCAGTGCCATCTACTGAGTCACTTGATTACCTTTGTGAGAAAGTGGTGTGATCTCTCAAGCTGGGTCATAAACGCTTAAACAGGTTTGCATTATACCCTATTATGGGCCTGATGAGGGAGGAGCAGAGAGGGATGACAACTTCCTTAGATCTAGAACAAATATCCATGGTGATTAGTATTGCAAGGAAAATGGACTTCCCGACAGCAGTAGATACATGGTAATCAAAGGATAGTTCATTGATGATGGAAGTGCCCTGATCCCTAATGGCTGAGTCAACTTTCAAAGGGGTGTCACCTATGTGGTAGATGCATAGGTGGCTGTGTGACCAGGGGACATGGACTTAACATTACAAGTGAGTGATGTCAGTCTCTTAGGCTGTGTGTGTGTGTGTGTGTGTGTGTGTGTGTGTGTGTGTGTGTGTGTGTGTGTGTGTGTGTGTGTGTGTGTGTGTGTGTTGTAGGTGCAATACACCATGAGCCCATTGCATGCCATCCTATACTTGCTATAAGCATGCATAAGCATGCACAGCATGTGTTGGGGTGGTGATGTATATATAGAAAATCCACTTTTTACAATATTAAAGGCAACTCCCACTCCCAGTTTGTCTCTGTCTGTCACTCCAAAGAATGAATGGGCCATAAGTCTCTTGCCTTGGGGAAATAATGGGATCATAATATGGCTGGGTGAGATAAGCTAAAGGGTCAGCAGAAGATTCTAGAAAAAAATAACGTTAAACCCAAAAATGCACTTAAAATAAATGAGTATAACTGAAAGAAATGGGCCAGCAAGACCCTTTAACTCTGTAACTATTTTAGTAATAATGATCATGCTGCCACTCCTCTAGTCTTGTAGTCAGGGAGGTGTTTTTTGTTTTGTGCAGTTTACGGTTCAATCCTGATAACAGAAAAATGGGGCGTTGATTTATTTTACCTGATGGTTAGAGCAGAGGACTATAACTCTTAACTGTTAATGAGCTGCTTCCCTGGTCAAGGATAAAGGGTTTGAATCTTTCCACCTTCATTTCCCTAAAAGTCACTTAATCAGACAGTGCTTTGGGACATTTGGGAATCTGGGCTAGGCCCCTTAATGGTCTCCTGAACTGCATGCATTGTAACTGCCTATGAATCTATGATTGGCATGAAACAGCTGAACATAACTAATTCATTTTAAATAAGAAATGCAGCCTATTGTGTTGTGCCTTGTAATATGATAATTTAGTAGTCAAAATATCTTTTAACAATTTATGAATAAGATGTCCAGGTTTCTGTCAAGAAGCAGATATTACACCGATAATACCAACATCAGACAGAACATCACTTTGTAGGTAAAATGTTTTTCAATTTTTAACAGATTAAGACCTATTGTGAGTAATAGTAATTAAGTCCGACAAGACCATCTAAGAGATCAGGATAGACCCGCAGGCTAAGGATACTGGCAAGGCCTTCTTTAGCTATGCCCAGAACCTTAAAGGTAACACATAACAGTGTAATGAATAGATGGTGAATGGTACCACCTTCACCAATCAGGGTGACATAGCAAATCTACTGGCTGATACAGTCATTTCAAGTGTCACTCCCTACTCTTCCTCAGCTCCTTCAGGTAAAATCCACCCCCTCCAGCATACTACCTCCAACTATTAACAGGGACCAGGTTCTGGCAGCACTTGTTAAAGTCAAGAAAAACACCATCTCCATAGGTGCTGAAAACATCCCCAATTGCCTCCTGAACAGTCTAGAACATGACCTATCAGGACCACTTGTGGCACTCTACAACTACAGCCTTAAAACAGGATGTATTCTAAATGAATGGAGGACTGAAGCAATCATTCCCCTCCACAAGGGTGGCCCATCAGCTGTCCCAGGGAACTACAGACCATCAGTCTAACAAGCCTCATATACAAAGCTGCAAAATTAATTATCTTAGAAATGATAAATAAGGACATTTCAACCTACAGACACTGGACCCATCTCAGTTTGGCCTTGTTAAGGGAAGGTCATGCCTACTTTACCTGGTAGACTTCTTTGAGAGAGTCAGCAAGGCAATGGATTAGGGTAAAACAGTGCATACAACACATCTTGACCTGGCCAAGACATTTGATACAATACCCCACCTAGGCATTATTGACAAGCTGTCTGAGCTAGGCATAAATCCCTACATAACCCACTAGATTGCCATCTGGCTCACAGACAGGACCCAAGAAGTCAGGATCGGTGAGACCATCTCCATTAAGAGACCGGTCACCAGTGGCGTATCCTAGGGCTCAGTGCTGAGACTGCTGCTGTTTGCCATCTGCTTCTCAGAAGTCAAGACTAATGTTCAATGCCTCTGGCTCACCATGTTTTTAGATAACTGTAAATTGTGAGTTACTATAGATTCCCCCAAGATGCCAACATCTTGTAAGAGGATTTACCACAGACAAATGACTGGTGCCAAAGCCATGGCTTAAAACTCAATGCCAAAAATGCATTATAATACCCTTTGGGAAACTTCCAATCCAAGTTAATTATTCCATCGATAAAACACCCCTAAGAGTCAACCCAGTAGTAAGGGATCTGGAAGCATATATAAACAGCAATCTGGCCTTTGGCTAACATGTAGCTAAGGTAGTAATAAATTCATTCTATGAAACCCAACCTGTAGGTAAGGGTATGGCATCCAGGTCCAAGGAAGTTATAATACCACTCTACTCAGCCCTTATCATATCTATCATTGAATACAATGCCCCCTTTGGCATGTCTCTAAACAGGCACTTGCAACAGTTGGAATGCTCACAAATGTTTCTGACCAGGGAAATTCAGGGCATGAATCCTGCCCTACACTGATTACCTAAACATTCTGTCTCTTTACTCAGTCTCTTGCAGACTATTGAGAGGCGATCTTTGCCTAGCTTACAGATTTGAACTATGATCAGTCCCAGCACTGTTGTCTTGAGAAATCCCATATCAAAAAGTGCATTGTTTCAAAGATATAGAAAAAGCAGATATGTATGTTTGTTCCTTTGAGTTTAATGCCATATAATTTAACTCATTTTACAATGATATGAATGCTACCCAAACATTATTTTCTATTAAACAGACCAGGAAGGGGGGAGGAGACATGTTGATACTGTGTTCTAAATACACAAAAAAAAGTATAGCCGCAGACAATTTGCAGATCCTAATTACAAGTGATTTATATATCTTGACAGGGATTCTACTGTACAAATTATGTGAAGATTCCTCCAAATGTGCTTGCATGTTCTTGCAGGCTGGACTGCACATACATGTTCCAGATTAGCCAGAAATAATGTCACAAATAGATACTCTAAATGAAGCTAAAAATGTTTTATTTCTAAATGGTACAGCAAACAAAGCATAACTGATTGTTTGTCTTGCCCAGCATAACATTTTACTCAATCATTATAGTTGCCCTTGGCTAGACTAGAACCTAATTCATTTGTAACCACATGCTGAGTACTGTGCTTGTACAACATGGCAATAAGCTGCATGGCATATATCTACTAAATACTATACTAAATGGCATAAACGTGCTGTCTAGTCTGTGTACAATAAATGTGTTTTTTGACTCACATAATTCTATTGTTCAAAGGCCTTAAAATATTTTATTTAAATCTCCCATGAAATATCTAACTTACCTAGCATGATAAAAGCATCCTCCTTTTTGCAAGCAAGTGTGGCTCATGTTAGTACTCACAGCTGTGTTCCTAATCCTGAGTCCTAGATTCCATCATTTATAGACCCTTTGAACTATCAAATTGTGAGAATATTTTCAAAAATACAGTCACTCTCCCAAGTGACTAATCCTTACAAGGAAATAGGTTCACGTGCTTTATCTCGATCCAGGGAGCATTAGTATTTGTCCAGTTGTCAGGCTGAAATTGTACAAAATGGATTAAAATATGTACAGCATTTCATGTTGCAAGTTTGTTTCAAGTAAAATTCCAGTTATGCTAATAATCCCTTTCAGTTATCTTAAATGTTTTAACCAATTATATTAAATCTCATGACTTTTATTTAATACAGCAATGTTGTTGTCACATTATGCTCCAATTGTATAGTGGTATATTATAGTCCTTAGCACCACCAGTATAAACGTGATAACATCTGGTGCCAAAAAAAGAAGTTATGTCTTACCATAACATTCCATCTGTATTGTTGATCCACGTTCGGTCATTATGCATGGGTATCAGTTCTGACTTCGGAACCAAGCCGGCCATTTTCCAAGCTCATGTCAGCTTCAAACTCTCGAGCTAAACTCTTACCCACAACCCCCCTCTTCCTGTTACTTCAGATTGAGTTTGCAAGTCAAAGAAGGTAGAGGCTACCTCTGATCAAATAACCTAAGAGAACCGGCTGGTGAGATCCACTAGAAACCACAGGAGGGGGAAGGAGGGAGGGTTGTAATGACTGAACGAGGATCAACAATACAGATGGAACATTATGGTAAGACATAACTTCTTTATCTGATATTGTTAATCCTCGTTCATTCCTTACGCATGGGACAGAGTCCCCAGCTACCTCTATTCCTAGGAGGCTCTCATGGAAGGATATTCCTGAGCACCATAGAACCGAAAGATGCTCTTCCCCTCGAGGCCAAATCCAATTTGTAATGATTGATGAAGGTATGAGGCGTAGCCCAAGTTGCAGCTGCACAGATGTCATGTAAAGAAGCTCTGACATGGAAGGCAGCAGAAGTTGCCACCAACCTTGTTGAATGAGCTTTCATGGTAGTAGCCGAGATATTGCATTGTGTATAAATGAAGGTCACACAGTTCTTCAGCCATCTAGCTAATGTGACCTTAGCAACAGCAGATCCTAATCTAGGTCCAGAAAAAGCCAAAAATAACTGGTCAGATTTACGAAAGGACCTAGTCCTGTTTAAGTAAAAATGGATTTGCCTGTGGATATCCAGGGTATGTAGGCAATACTCTCCTCTGTTTGAATGATTGGGAAAGAAGACTGGTAATTCAATGGTTTGATTAATGGACATTTCAGAGATCACTTTTGGCAGAAAAGATGGATTAGTTCTCAGAGACACTCTATCTCTATGAAAAATCAAGTATGGACTCGATACATAAAGCTTGAAGCTCAGAAATATGTCTGGCAGAAGTAATGGCGACCAAAAACAAGGTTTTCCATGACAAATGCTTGAGGTCACAAGAAGAGGCTGGTTCAAAAGGTGGCATTGTCAGAGCTTGTAGAACTAATGATAAATCCCATGTTTGAATAGGTTCTCTAAAAGGTGGCTTCAGATGATTCACACCTTTTATGAAGGTCCTGCACAATTTGTGGGACATAAGAGAGGAATCTTGGACACCCTCATGAAAATTAGAAATTGCAGCCAAATGAACTCTAATGGTAGAGGCCGATATACTCGATTGGAAAAGGCCGGCCAGATAGTCTAGTATTATCGACACTGGTGCTAAGAAGGGATCTACATGCTTATCTTTCAGCCAACAGGTAAATCTTTTCCACTTGCTCAGATAAGTAATTCTAGTGGAAGACTTATGAGATGCAATGAGAATGTCACGTACTGGTAAAGAAAGATCATTCTGCCTGGCAATCAGGGGAATTGGAGTAGCCAAGCCATGAGCTTCAGGCTGTTCAAGTTGGGATGAATCAGATTCTGTGGATGTGAGATCAACTCCGGGGTTGGATGGAGAATCCATGGTCGATCTAGTAAGTGAGGCCAAAGGAAGGGGAACCAAATCTGTCGAGGCCAATATGGTGCTATGAGGATCACCTTGCTCTTCAACCGATGGGCTTTCTTCAGAAACTGGGGAATGAGGGGAAAGGGTGGGAATGTGTAAAGAAGACCTGAGGGCCAATCGTGGACTAGAGCGTCTCTGGGTGACTGTCCCAGAGGGGGAATTAGGGCGAAGTATTTCCTGCATTTGTAATTGGTCAGGGATGCAAAGAGGTCGCAGCAAGGACAGCCCCAGCGGTGGAAGATCTCCGCCACTATCAAGGGATTCAGGGACCACTCGTGAGGTTGAAGAATGCACCTGCTGAGTCTGTCTGCTATCACGTTGGAACTCTGGTGAATGTGCATTGCTAGAAAACAAATGGTTGGTAGCTATCACCCATTGCTATATCCTCATGGCCTCTCAACAAAGGGGGTAAGATTTGGTTCCACCTTGCTTGTTGATGTACCAGACCACCGCCATGTTGTCTGATTGAATTGCAATTTTCCCAGACGGCAGCAGGGGATGGAATGCTTACAATGCTAGAAGCAATGCCCTCAGCTCTAGAACATTTATATGCAGATGGGCCTCCAGTTTGGACCAAGTGCCTTGGACAGTCTGTCCCTGATATAGCCCCCCCACCCCATCAGGGAGGCATCCTTGGTCACTGTGGCCTTGGGTTGCTGGGAGGAGAAGGGGCAAGACCATTGTGACAGATTGTGTGTCATCCAGCAATTTAAATCCTGTTTGCACCTGTGGGTTACTCGAATCATGGCTGAAAGAGGATGCTGAAAGGGATACCATTGGGTGAGCAGTAGCCATTGTAGAAGCCTCATGTGAAACCTGGCCAGGGGGACAATGGTGATGGGGGCTGCCATGGAACCCAACAGCTGTAGAACCGAGTGAGCTGTGGATTTCTCCCTTGAAAGGATTGGACTCAGTTGTTGCTTTATCCTTAAAATTATGTGCTCTGGAATAGCAGCTCTGCAGTTCTTTATGTCCAAGATAACCTCTATGAATTCTGTCAACTGAGATGGGGTGAGATTGGATTTTTGCCTGTTTATGGTTATGTCTAGCCTTTGTGTAGTGAGGAGAGAGTATGCCAGGGCTTCTTCCAGTAGATGTCTTGTGGGGGCGGAAATGAGCCAGTCATCTAGGTATGGAAACACCTGGAAAACTTGAAGTCGCAAGTGAGCTGTGACAACTGCCATGCACTTTGTGAACACTCTGGGGGCTGTAGAGAGTCCGAAGGGCAGTACTCTGAACTGGTAGTGACTGGCCCCCACGCGGAAGTGCAGAAATCTTCTTGATTGCCTGTCTACTTTTATGTGGTAGTATGCATCTTGAAGATCTATCGAGCACATCCAATCGTCTTTTTCCAAAAGCAGGAGGATAGACTGTATTGTGACCATCCAGAATTTTTGTACTCCCACAAACTTGTTCAATACACTGAGATCTAAAATTGGTCTCCAGTCCCCGGTTTTCTTTGGCACCAAAAATAGTCTTGAGTAAAATCCGGATCCTATCTGGTCTGGAGGGACTATTTGGATGACTCTCTTTCTTAGTAGCTTTTCTATCTCTAGTGCTGCTTCTTCCCTTTGACTGGGTGGAATGTCGGGAAGGTTTTTTGAAGGGACAGGACAAAGATCGAAGGGGATATGATAACCTCTGGTTATAATCCTTTGTACCCAAGAATTGGTAGTGATGGTTAGCCAGGCAGAAGGGTATAAGGAGAAACGTCCCCCAACTACCTCCAGAGGAAAGGAGTTGGGCCACTTTTCAGGAGCACTGGTAGGACTGGCCAGGGAAAGAATCCCTGGAATCCTGGTTATGCGGACCCCCTCTGCCCCAAAAGGAGCGTCTTCCCTGTGAGTTTCCCCCTCTGCCTCTAGGGGAGAACTCAGCCTGTGTGTCACGGAAAGGACCCTGAGATTTCTTGAACCATATCTTCCCACTCTTTTGGTTTCGGGAGAAAGCACATTGAGGGGAAGAATAACAGACACCTACAGCAGAAAAGGTCTTACCGTCCTGTTCACATCTGGCCAGTGTGCTTTTAACTTTGGGTCCAAACAACGAGGAAGCCTCACTGGGAGCGTTAAGAAAGGAAGCCTTAAAGTGTTCCATGAAATTGCACAAGCGCATCCAGATGTGTCATCTCAAGACCACAGCTGAACCCACTGCTCTAGCTGCTCCTTCTGATGCGTGAGATATCAGTCACATAAAGGAGTTAGATATTGACTCAGTGGTGGCCAGCTGAGAGGCCACTTTGGCATGGACCTCATCAGACACGGCACCAGCCAAGGTTTCAGAGAGGTCAGAAATCAGATCCCATTGAAGCCTGGTAAAGTGTGCCATATAATTCAGGAACCTGAAAGTAAAGGTCACTGATGCAAAGGTGTGCTTCCCTATCCTGTCCAGGGCCCAGGACTCTTTGTTAGTTGGATGGACAGTCTGGCTTTCTTCTTCTGCCAGATCCTTTTTTGTTGCATCCACCACCACCAAAGCATCCACAGGAAAACCTTTTGACCAATGGGGATCTGTAGCAGGAGGGGACAAAATCTTATCTGGCCTCCGGGGAATAGCTTCAATGGTGTCAGGAGCCTTCCAAGTACTCTGCATGATAAGCCAGACAAGTTCAGCGGCAGGTGGAGTAACCCAGAAGGTAGGGGGCCAGGCGCAAAAGGCCTGCAGGAACATAGATTTCTCAGAGGTCAGATTAGAGGACTGCAAGTCACCTCTGTTTCAGGATTTCTAGGATATCACCAAAGGATACCTCAGAGGGTGACCGAGGGAATCCTTCCCCCTCATCAAAATATGTGCCTTCAGTGAGGGACTCCTCTGTAGAGTCCATGTGCTTCCTCTTACATGAACTTTTCCAGTAGACTTCCCCAGTGGGAGAAGCTGGGGAAGACAGCAGAAAAGGGGTTTCCTGTGGGAATATGTCCTGAGGCCCTTGCATCCAGTGTCCGTTCAGTGCATTTTGTGAAACCAGTGTACCAGAAGAGGGCAGAGGGATAGACAGTCCAGTATCACCAGCAGCAGCGAAAGCCTTCTCCATCAGTTGGAAGGCTGGTCCACGTGAAGAGGAGTGAATGTCTAGGACAGGGGTCACCCCTCCCCTAAGTGGCTCAGCCTGCCAACCCGGAGTCCCTGGATGGCTGTGGAGCAGCAAACTATGCATGTCACAACTGACATCCTGGGTCATAGCAAAACTTTCCTGCCATGAAGGCAACTGCGGTTCCTTAGTGAGATCCATAAAGGGAACCGCAGAAGGGGAAGACTGTGCTATATCCATGGACTTCAAAGGCAATGAAGGAGGAGAATAAGAAGGGGTCTTTGGAGACGGTTGATCACCTCCCAAGGAAGTATAGTTCCTGGGGGGTGGGATACCTCTGGCCAAGAGCACCTGATCCACAAGACACAACACATCATGTTTGGAAAGACTTCTAGTGGACCTCACGGAGACTGAGGGAGAAACAGGCCTGTCCACAGAAGAGGCAAACTCGGTGCCCATCTCACCAGTTGGCACCGAGAACAATGGTGCTAAGAGAGACTGGACTATGGGTATCTGCATCGAAGAAGTCATCGGTGCCGAGGTCATGGTCTGCACCAACAGAGGGATCAGTGCCGAAGTGGTTGTCCGTACCAAAGCTTGAACCGACAAAACTGGAGTCAACAATAAAGGCGTCAGTTCCGAGTAAGATGTTGGAGCCGACGTGGTCAAGGTCTGCGCCGACTGAATGTTTGGTGCTGATACAGTGGTAATAGTCTGAACCGAGGAGCCCCTCGGTGCCGATATAGTGAAGGCTGCAGGAGAAGATGGAGCCGAGATCACTAATGGAGCCGAAGGCCTCGGTGCCGAAGGTCTAGGCACCAAAAGCACTGGGGCTGACTGAGTGAGCTCCGGAGCTGAAACTTTAGCCTTTTTAAGTTTTGGTTGGCGGGAGTCCCCAGCCGGGGACAAAAGCAAAGATTTAACCTTGGTAAGAACATCCAAGATTTTCTTATGTGCTCTAGGAGGGGTTGAGACTGCCGACCCTGAAAAGGGAGATTTAAGAAGTCCCTTCAGCAACAGCTTGCTTTTCCTTTCCAACAAAGTCCTATTTGAAAAATTTCCACAGATAGTACAGGGCGGGTCAACAGATAAGTGGGACACCCCCAAACAATAAATGCACAAAGAGAGTGCATCAGAAGTAGGTAGTTTGTGTCCACAATCAGAACACCGTTTAAACCCCGGACTACCTTTCTTATCTGCCATGATAGCAAATTAGATAGCAGAAAAGGGTACCAGCAATGCTACAAAAGAATACCTGAAGGTATGAGAAAAAGGGAAAGATTACCAACGATGGTAAGAGGAGAATACCTCATGGTAAAAAGGTAGAGAAAAGAGAAGAAAAACCCGAAGAAAATATGGTTGCTAGATGCGATAGGGTAAGAGACAACGAAATAGAAACTTTTCTGACAGAAAAGTAATATAAATGACTATTAAACAACAAATAACTGTACTTAGCTCAAGAGAAGCAGCTTGACACGACCAAATGGCAATGCGGCAAATGAAATCTGTGGTAACAGGGAGAGGGGGATTGTGGATAAGAGTTTAGCTTGAAAGTTTGAAGCTGATGCGAGCTTGGAAAATGGCTGGCTCAGTTTCAAGGTTGGAACCGATACCCATGCATAAGGAATGAACGAGGATTAACAGTATCAGATCAAATGGTGCCATCACTGGTTAACTTACTAGTTTTACTGATCATGAAATTATAGATCGGTTTAGAGTCAATTGGGATATTCCCAGTCTTGGCTGACACATGCCAGCCACACATGGAATTGACAGGAATGTGTTGCCTTCCCATACCTGTGGAAATCAATTTATATATACCCCTTTAGAATTCTGAACATGTTCCTTGATATAAGTCTTCTACATGAGAAGGATCATATATGGCTCCTAGTATACCACAAGAGTGAACTAACACCATGAGCACCTAATGTGACATAGCTCATCTCCCTGAAGTGTTAGGTGCCATATATTGTGGGAGGGTTGGTATAATGGTTAAGGTATTTACCTCACAGACATAAGGTACAGGGTTTGATTCTCACCTTTGGGAAATTGGCTAGACTTAAAATGGCCCAGGCCTGTAATTATGGTTTGTGAGCAGAAGAAAGTATCTTTCTGTGAAATGCCAGATATTGTGTGACATACATGGTATCATAACCAGTGTGTCTTCACAGCACCCATACTGATGGTACAATTCACCTATATGGCACATATCTCAACTATATCACAATTCCTGAAATTCCACAGGGCAACTAAAATAGTAAGTGCATGCATGGTAGATACTGTTAAAGTATTCACCTACAAGTCTAGTGTGTCCAGATGTAGTAACTTACCTAGTAAGTTCATACTCTGCTACGGATGATGATGACCCGCCCCCCGGAGCCCTGGCTTATGGTATCCACAAAGTACAGCCAAACATTGGTATAACATTACAGGCCAACAAACCCAATGAACATAAGTTTGGTCTGGTCACTGTCTTGAAATGACTGCAGGGACACATTAGTATAATCTTTGTTCTCCCAGACAAGGACAGTGTGTGACTGCTTGAACCTGTCTGGAAGCTGGTTTACAGGATTAAAGAGCTGTTAGTGAGCTGTTTCCTATGGTTCAGTAGTGCAAGGTTTGATTCCCTAAGCCTCCATTGTCTAACTGTGTGACAATGAGGAAACCACTTAACCAGATACCACTCCCAGGCTGTCTAAATATGGACCCTGGAGATTGGTGGTCTACCCCAGAAAACAAACACAAATATAAAATATACATAAAACCTGCTTTTACTACTCTGTTCTCCGTGATCCTGCACCTTTTATTCTACTCATTTAAAATCCTCTTCCCTTTGTTACTATGCACTTATAAGACTTATCTTCCTTATAGTGGTTATCCCATGGAATATCACAATACACAATGTTTACATCTATATGTCAATGTATTTTATCCTGAATTATTTATATATGTGTAATATATATTTAGTAAATGTGTTCCTACTGCTTATAACCTTAATTGTTGTTTATATGCAATGCTTGCTCATTACATTTGATCCCTACATTTGGAAGGCTGATTAGTTCCTTGCCTAAACAAGCTGAACGTAATACCTCAGTTAGCTCAGCTAATGGTTTTGATGTCACATTGATTGTTGATCAACCCTATAATGGAAACATTACTTGGACTGGAACTGTTTTGGGTTCTCTTGAACATCTTATTTTGGGTACTGTGAATCCTTTTGGTTTTAATGCTGTTCCAGCTGTGAATATACAGTTGAACAGTGACAATAGTACTTCAGAATCGGCTTGTAAGTCTAATATTTATGAATCAGAGTCTAAACTTTTTAATCTGAAAAACTTAGAGTATGAGAATTTGAATTTGGAACATTGCATTTTTATTAAACAAGCTCTAAAAGGTTTGAGGTTATTTAAGTTTCCAAATGGAATTATTAAGGATGATAATATTTACAATATCTTTGTGGATTTTTTCAATAATACAGGTCTGACATTGTTAAAACATTAAGTGGTTCATATTGCTAATAAGGCTGAGGCATTATGGAATAAATTAGAAGTACAGATAATAGTATTAGAGCCAATCAGAATTTTGATTGAGTTGCTTTCATTTATTATGGTATTATTACCCAAAATGAAACACATGTTGCTACAACTATAGCAAGGAAGCAAAAGAAACTTAATAGAGATGCTGAAAGCTAGAGAAATAATTTTGCTTATCTCCTCACATTTAACAAATTATTACTGATTATGATGATGTACATTCCAAAAATGGCACTAGTTCTCATCCTGACACTATGGAAAATAATAAGTCTTCTTTATCTGCCAACTATTCTTCTGATTTTCCATCTTTACCCAGGACATCACAGAGATTAGCTAGTTCTTCTAATTCTGGGCATCTTGATTCTAATGATACAGCAAGAAATTCATCCAATGTTTCAAGTGTTGTCTGTTTTCAGAAGCAGAGTCAATTTGTAAACTCATTCACTCATATGTCATTCAGAAGCAGGGGTAGAGGCAAGGGTCAAGCAAAGGGATGAGGAAGAAGGAGATGAAGTTTAACTGTCCAGTTTTTAACTTGAGTTATTTTTTTCTTTAGAGGAACTGTATATATGCTTATTGAAAAAAAGATTTTCTTTTAATCCTGCTAGATGGATGAATTTGGTCCAATTATTCATTGATTTCAAGTTATATGTAAGAAAATTGAATCTGCAATACATTTTAAATGAAGTTCATAGATTCAATGATAAAGACTTTAGTTTAATTCATAAAAAAGTACATGTAACCCTTTTACATAATACTTTGAATGTATCAAAATTCTTATGAAAATAATTTTAGAAAACTGCTCCAGATTCATGCTAAGAAAAAAGTATTTAATTTGATTCAGACTGAAAGAAATGTTTTAATTGAATTCAAGGATATACAGCCTTTAGGAATCATGAAAGCTGACAAAATACAGGTTTTGTCATTTTGGACACTGCAAGATAAAGGCATTCTGCCTATTGTTTTGAGGCCAGAGTTAATGGCTAGAATTTGCATGTATAATTTATTTTATTGCTCTGGTTCCTGACCAGATGCAAGATCAAAAGGGCTATTATCATAATTGGTATGATATCTGATGCTAGCTATTATAGGTTAGGAACCAAGTATCTGATGGTACAATATTTTTTAAAGGTTAACTTGTTGTTACTATATTTACTTAATCAAGCTTTTATGGGTTTTCTACATATGAATTTTTGAAAAAAAAAATGATTATCCAAGATGTGAAGATAGGTAAAGGCTGCCAGCCGAGCCAGATAGAATTTCATAGATAATTCTGTCATTTGTAAATATTAATATAAGCTACAGGCTTGTTCTCTTAAATGGGAAAAAATGGTGTTAAATGTGGAATTGTGAAAATGTAACAACAGTGCACTCTGCTGTAACAAAGCTGATAAGTCAATTCTTTGATGTCAAAACTTGGAGCCAATATGTCTAGATAAAGGCATTCTGCCTATTGTTTTGAGGTCAGAGGTAATGGCTAGAATTTGCATGTATAATGTCTTATTGCTCTGGCTCATGACCAGCTGCAAGATCAAAAGGGCTATTAACCTCTGAGAGTCTGTTAGCCTGGGAACCAGAAAGAAATGATGCAATCTGAAATGAATAGTGGTACTGTGTTATCAGTTTAAGGACAGAAAGAATGAGAGCATTAGAGCATTTGTCTAGAGAACATCCAAACTCACCACTCTGCCTGTGTCTATATGTAAGTAGGATTTTAGAACTGTATTTTCTCTTAGATATAGCTAGGAAATAGGAAGAGTACACTGGTTTGTTTTTCTGTGATGTCAGAACTTTTCTATTGTATTATTTTAAGTATTTCTCTATGATATCTGAACTCTTGACTAGCACTGTGTAGTAAGAAGTATTGTCTTGTGTTTTTTATTTATTAGTAAATATTTTTAAACCTTTCAAGTGTGGCTGTTTTGTGTAGAGATAATTTAAGCTCTAAAAGTACATTGCATGTATATAGTGATACTGTACCAAGTCACTCCAAATAAGTCTTGACTAGTTGTACTTACCATTTGGATAATAATATTGCACAGTACAATTGGACACCCTTTCATAAGGGCCTTTGAGTAGCTGATAAATATTAGCTGGGTGGTGGCAGTGATTTCTACCATATAGTCTGGGTAAAAAGGGCACAGCTGGAGAACTTGTGCCAGCCTTCCCCAGGAGTATCTGCGTGGTTGTATAAACTCTTATCTCAAGGTGTGTGTGTGTGTTAGCTACTTGGGCAGGGACACGAAGCACTGGTTTGACAGAGAAGGTGCTGGAGGTTTTAGCTTGCCCACTAGGCTGATATCTGGACCCTATAGCTGTGCTAGTAGGGAGTCTTATTGGGGACCTGGCGAGAAAGGGAGAAACCATCCCTAGACTGACTGTGATCTCTGTGTGCTCTTAAGGGAAATTGTACTTTACTGTGTGTGTATTTATTATCCTTTCCCTATATGGAGGCCCCTCACTGGTGTTAGTGGTGAGGATTGAGGCTCCTTGATTGCTGGGCCAGTGCACAGGCATCACATATTAATTGTTTGGCAGTGGTGGGATATCTGCATCACATATTAATAGGTTGGCAAATACTAATTGGCTTGTAGTGGTGTGGGTAGAGTGAATTCCTCTAGCTTGTGTACAGTGATCACTGAAGGTGTTTTGTACTCTAAATCAGCCACGCAGTGAATACTCAGAGTTCAGATCACAATTGTTTTATTTCTTTTGTTAGCTTAGTTAGGCAGTGAGAGTAGTTAGCATGTCAGCAGAGGAGTACGGAAAGCTGACAAGGAGCCAGCTGGCTGAGATGTGCCAGGCTAGGGGACTGGTGCATGGAAACCTGGCTAAGGCAGACCTGATTGCAGCCTCGGTCACAACTGCATAGGAAAACAGCAACCAGAATAATGATCAGACTGACAGTGGAGATGTACCACCCTCAGAGAATGGACAGCACAACCTTTCTGCAGAGGACTTAAAAATCCATCTGGAGCTAAAGAGACTTGAGTTGGATGCCAGGGGGTTGGAAATAGAAGCAGCTGAGAGACTGAGGCATCTAGAGAGAGAGGAGAATGAGAAACTGCTATGCCTGGAAGCTGAGGAAAAGAAGAGGCAGAGGCAGCATGAGAAGGAGATGCTGACTCTTCACCGGAGTCATGGAGGTAATGGGGAAGGGAGTAACTGGACCCCAGAAGCACAAAAGATCAGTAAATGTCTTCCTCAGTTTACAGAGGGGGATAATTGTGATAGATTCATTCATTTGTTTGAGGGGTATGTAAACAGTATGATGTTGGCCAAAGGCTCTGGGAATGGTTCCTGACCCCCTTACTCCATGGTAAAGTTGTAACTGTGTTGTCTAAAATGTCTGATGTTGACTGTTTTAATTATACTATGGTTAAGAACTGTTTGTTAGAATTGTTTAAGCTAACACCTGAAACATATAGGAAAAAGTTTTGTGAGCATAGACGCAAGGCAGATGAAAGTGTGTGTGAATATGTTGCTGAACTGAGCACTTATTTTCATAGGTGGGTGAGTGGATGTCAGGTCACCACTTTTGAAGGACTGGCAGACCTTTTGGTGAGGGAACAAGCCCTTAGCTCTTTTTCTGAGGACTTGAGGATCTGGTTAACTGATAAACAATGTGCTACTACAAATGAGTTGAGGAAGAAGGGAGACCTATACCTAGCAAGCAGGGTATCCCTGCACAGGAAAGGGACCCCCCAGTACTGCTCATGGGTTTAAAGGAACCTATGGTGGGCAGCACAGACTGCCCCAACAACATCTGCCAGTAGCAAGGGACGCCACCAGTCTAGTTACACGTCCAAGACCTAAGGTTAAATGTTTGAATGCAACCACTGGGGCCATGTGGCATACAGATGTCTACGGAGGCAAGGTGGGGAACAAAAGGTGAGAGATCCAGTAAGTGGGAAAGATAAAATGCCAATAGTAGGTTGTCTTCAGACAACAGGGGTACCGAACTACCATCCTGCAGATGTCCTGATAGGGAAGGATTTGAATGAGGCAGTACCATGTGTTTATGCATTTACATGCAGTCAGGCCAGGAAACAAGCATGTGGGTCTGGTAGCCTGGGGGAGATCCAGACAGACTGCATACTTGCACCCAGGACTGGTGAGGTGGCTATGTCAGGGAGGGAGCTACTCTGTAACAGTGAGACTGAAGGTGAGCCACAGCTGTTTGTGGGTACTGAGGTTCCCTTGGACTCAGTGGCTGCAAAGGTAGAGGTGAGTAGTAGTACCCAGACTGACAGTGAGGCATCACTGTCAGAGGATGACAGACTTCCTGTGGGAGGGGAGCTGGGAAGGGTTACAAAGACAGAGTTGAGACAGGCTCAGCTCTCAGACCCTACATTGCAAGGCCTGAGGCAGGCAGCTAGTAAGGCACCTGATTCTCAAGGGAGGGGGGATTCTGTATACTGGGACAAAGGATTACTGTATAGAGAGTGGACCCCTGAGAGAGGGATAGAAGGTGAGAAGGTGCAGCAGTTGTTAGTGCCTAGAGCCTACGTCTGGCACTTCTAGACATAGCCCATGATATTCCCTTTGCAGTTCATATGGGCATAAAACGTATCAAGAGACGTATTGTGCAGAACTTCTATTGGCCTGGAATTTCCAGAGATGTAATAGGGTACTGCAGGACCTGTGACAGCGCCAAAATGTAGACAAGGCAGAAGACAAGGTGAGAGCTCCTTTGATGCCTTTACCTGTTATTGAGGAGCCATTTCAGAGGGTAGCTATGGATATTGTGGGGCCTCTAAGTACCCCAAGTTCTACCGGGAAAAAGTATATCCTAGTGGTAGTAGATTATGCTACAAGATACCCTGAGGCAGTGGCTCTGTCCTCCATTGAGGCAGAAAAGGTGGGAAATGCTTTGTTAGAGATTTTCAGCAGGGTAGGTTTCCCCAAAGAAATACTGACTGACAGAGGTGCCAATTTCATGTCAGACCTGCTGGCTTGTCTGTGGAAGTACTGTGGGGTGAAGCACATGAAGACCGCCCCCTACCATCCCCAGACTAATGGTCTTGTTGAGAGGTTAAACTCTACAATCAAGTCCATGCTACGGGCATTTGCAGACCAGTTTAAGAGGGAGTGGGACAAACATTTGCCCCATCTGTTGTTTGCTTACAGAGAGGTTCCCCAGGAATCCACGAGGTTTTCACCCTTTGAGTTGCTGTATGGGCATAGGATGAGGGGATCTCTAGATTTGATTCATGATGAGGGAAGGTGACTGTGAATCTCACAAGGAGTCTGTTGTGGCATATGTCCTAAACCTCAGGACAAGGCTCAGGGAAGTCATGGGCTTGACCCAGGAGAACCTGGCAGAAGCCCAATAACAGAAAAAGGTGTGGTATGACAGGAATGCCTGAGCTAAAGAGTATGCTGTGGGTCACCAGATAATGGTTCTCATTCCTGTTAGACACAATAAGTTGCAAGCAGCTTGGGAGGGACCCTACAAGGTGGTAAGAAAGGAAAGTGATATTAACTACATGGTGGAACTGCTAGGCAGGAGGCAGGGGCACAAATTGCACCATTTTAACATGAAGAAACCTTACCATGATAGGGAGTTCCCTTGAGCTGAGTATTTGCAGTGGCTTGCAGAAGTAGTCTGAGGGAGATCTGGGACTGATCTCCTCAGTGAGGCTCAAACAGACACCTCATTGGAAGGGGTAGCAATGTCCCAGCAGCTATCTCCTACCCAAATTCAAGAAATCTGAGCAGTGTTACAGGAGTCTGGGGACATGTCCACTGGGAAACAAAGGTGCACCACCTAGTGCAGCACCAGGTGGATAGAGGACCCCAAAGCCCAATTAGGCAGGCCCCTTATAGGGTGCCTGAGAGAGTCAGACAGACTCTGAGGGAGGAGATATAGGAGATGTTGGAACTAGGGGTGATTCAAGAGTTCAACAGTCCCTGGGCCTCCTCAGTAGTGCTGGGACCAAAGAAGGATGGCAGCACCAGGTTCTGTGTGGACTACAGGAAATTAAATATTCACACAAAGTCAGATGCTTACCCAATGTCTAGGAAAGACAAGGCCCAAGAACAGCTGGGTGGGGCTAAGTATCTTACAACTATTGATCTTACCAAGGGTTACTGGCAGGTGCCCTTGACTCCCAGTGCTAAAGAGAAGTCAGCCTTTGTGACTTCTTTTGGCTTGTATGAGTTCACAAAGATGCCCTTTGGGATGAAAAATGCCCCAGCAACTTTCCTGAGGCTGGTAGATCATATCCTAGCAGGGCAGGAGGGTTTGCCCTTGCTTACCTAGATGATATTGCCATCTACGGCCATTCCTGGCAAGAGCACCTTCAGCATGTCGGGGGAGGTGCTGGGCAGACTACAGAGGGCAGAGTTGACCATTAAGCCCAGCAAATGTCAGGTGGGTATGGCAGAGGCCTCCTACCTGGGACATAGAGTGGGGAGTGGTAGGATAAGGCCAGAACCCGCCAAAGTAGAAACCATTCAGGCATGGCCTACACCTGTTACCAAAAACAGGTGAGGGCATTCTTAGGGACATCAGGGTACTACAGAAAGTTCGTCCCCCAGTTATAGTACCATAGCTGCTCCCCTCACAGACCTGACAAGGAAGAACAGGCCAGATAAGGTAGTATGGACCCCAGCATGTGAGCAGGTATTCCAGGAGCTTAAGGAAGCTTTGGGAGGACCTCCTGTGTTAGCCAGTCCAGATTATAGCAAATAATTTGTTGTGCAGGTGGATGCTTTGAACCATGGGGTGGGGGCTGTACTTAGCCAGATTTTTCAGAGGGAGAAGAGTACCCATTGGTTTATCTCAGTCATAGGCTCCAACCCAGGAAGGAATGCTGTGCACTTGTAGAAAAGGAATGTCTAGCCATAGCGTGGGCACTGCAGAAACTTCAAAGAACTCCTGACAAAAAAGTCACGCACGCAGGACAACGTGCACGGCCCCAAATCAACCAGTAAATTCGAAAAGAATGAGCCAGCACGTAAAGATCGCTCTTCTCACAAAAAGGTTTATTAAACAAAATACTACATATAATGGCAATATACCATTATACAAGCAAACCGGTTTCGGCTATCATATAGCCTTTATCAATGCTGCATATTGAAACAAGTAAAAAACCCACCACCACATGAGTACCATATTTATAGTACCCATTTAAAGGGGCATGTACCATAATATAAAGGACACATAACATTTAGGAACACCAAAAATTTTTTCTATGTAGATATGCAGCAACACTGAGACATACAAAATCTATATGAATATGTTCCATATGATTAAAAAATAAGAAAAGAATAATATCTTAACAACCTATCTCAGTTGTTGTTTGCATAAGTACATATAAATATAACTTAGTGTAATATGAGGAAAACCTCATAATACAAATGGAAAATATCCCCTAGAATGTATCCTGTATTATAATATTAATATCCATAAATCATAACAATTAGGACTTAATATTGTATAAGAAAAACCTAATGGTACATGACAAACATCCCCACTAATATGTTTATTATAATGAAGTTCATGAAACAAAACTATTCCAAAGTGTTTAATCCAGGTCTAAATAAACCACCCAATTTGATGATCCACATATTTTCCATCTGATTAAGTTTTTGATGCCATCCAGCTTTAAAACCCCTATGTAGAGTTATCCTATCTATAATGACAAACTTAAAAGCTGCAGATGGATGCTCCATGGTATGTTTGAAGAGGGCATTGGCAACACGTTTATTTTTAATTGCACTTAAATGTTCCCCTATTCTAAATTTAACTGGTCTGGACGTCTGTCCAACATAAAATGCAGAGCAGGTACAGGTTGCCAAATAGACAACCCAATCCGTGCTGCAATTAGCAAAAACCTTAATTTCAAAAATTCTAGAGGTATTTTTACTAGAAAATTCTCTAGTTTTATTCAAATGTTGGCAGGCCGTACAATGACCACAAGGATAGCAGCCCATTAATATTTCCCCAGATAAAGTTCTTTGTTGTGGAAGCCTTGGAATATATCTTTTGTAGTGTGTAAAATATGAATTCATATTTCTTCCCCGTCGATAGGAAAATTGACATCGATCAGGCAACACACTACTCAAAATATCATGTGACAAAAGAATTCCCCAATGTTGGTTAATGAGGTCTCTGAAACGATTAGTGTTACTGCCATAAGTTGTTACTAGCCGTAAGGGTTGCTTAATGTTCTGCCTCTTAGAATCCCTATCCTCTGATTTATAACACAACAACTCCTGGCGTGTTAATCTATTGGTTTGTCCTGCAACATTAGATAGAAGTTGAGAATTGTAGCCCCGTTGTGAAAACCTGTTAGATAAATCAAGACTAGAATCAAAATAATCCTGATCAGATGAGCAGATCCGTCTGATTCTCAAAAATTGAGATTTTGGAATATTGCGGATGATGTGGCGTGGATGGGAACTGTTGGCATGTAATATAGTGTTGTATTTCGGGAATTTTCTATAAACAGTGGTAGACAAAGTATTGTCTATAAGTCTAGACACCTTAACATCCAGAAATACAATATTGGAATGTTCAATGTTGACAGTAAACCTAATGCCAAAAGTATTGTTATTCAGGTAATCCACAAACTGGCTTAACCCTTCCTTGTTACCACGCCACACCATCCAGCAATCGTCTAGATATCTGCGCCAGATGTCCAAATGTTGTAAAAATACATTATGGTGAACATCGTATATGTACTTGGCCTCATAATACCCCATGAACAAATCTGCATAAATAGGTGCGAAAGAAGCACCCATCGCAGTTCCCTTAATTTGCCAATAAGCCTTTACTTGATAATAAAAAATATTCTTACACAACACCAATTCGGTTAATTTAATCAAGAAATTATTAAAGCCCGTGGTGTAAAGGTTAGATTTATATAACCAATAAGAAACCGCCAAAATTCCCAGATCGTGTGGAATGCTTGTATAAAGTGAAGCCACATCAAGTGTGCAAATCAGCCAATGAGGTTCCAATTGAGAGTCATTGATAATATTAAGAAATTTGGTAGTGTCTTTAATACGGGACCTAATAAATACCATCAGTGGCTTCAGATAGAATGTGAGAAATGCTGACAATGGTTCCGTTAAGGAACCCCTACCTGAAACAATAGGTCTACCCGGAGGATGTAATGGATCTTTATGTATTTTGGGTAGCATGTATAAGTATTGAGGAATAGGCTCCTCTACTTTGAGTTGTGTACCTACCTGCTGTGTAATAATACCCTGTTGAACCGACATATGCAAAAATGCATCAATTTCTCTCTTAAAGGACGGAGTGGGATCAATACTTAATTCCATATAAAAACTGGAATCTGCTAATTGCCGCAAAGCTTCCTGATTATATGTGGAATGATCCAAAATCACAACCGCTCCCCCTTTATCTGCCATAGTTATTACTATGTTATGGTTGTTCCTAAGCTCCATCAGAGCTTGCCTTTCTGCTGCAGTAAGATTGTTATCAGTTGACTCATACAAATTAGAATAATGTAGCTCTTTCATTATGCATTCCCTAAAAATGGATACATGTTTGTTCATGGGGGGAACAAAATCTGATTTTCCAAATCTAAAGTCAGAGGACCTTTGAGTATTCTCACAGTCTGCAAAAAATATTTTAAGGTTAAGTATTCTACAAAATTCATCAACTTCTTGTAATAATTGATTTTCTGAAACCAATGAAGTGGGTACAAAGGATAATCCTTTATTCAGAAGTTGTGTGTGTACAGAAGAAAGTTCAAAAGATGAAATATTATGAATATTGTTGTTTACTTCACCATTTGTTGCAATAGGGATTGTAAGGTTAGATTGCCGGAACCTTGCTCTGTGTTTCCTGCCCCCCCGCCTCCTGCCCCTAACTCTAAAGGGGGTGGCTGTTTCCTTTTAGCAGCTGGGGACACTTGGCGTGAAAAACACTCCCCATCTGTAGCAGAGGAAGTGTCCTCCTCAGAGGTAGCATCAGACGTGGCCTTATGATGTCTCAAAATGGACCTTGGTCTTTTTTTATTAGTATTAGTATGTTTGAAATCCTGAAATCTAACTGATTTCTGGTTTACAAAAGGTTTGCCTTTTTCATAGTCCATTAGATCACGATTAAACTTATTGATTTTTCGTTTCATAAGCTGTTTTTCCAATATGGAAAGTTCCTTGGCCAGGTCTGAAACATGCTGTGAGTAGGACACTTCTAGTTTAAATTGTTCTACCTCCCCACACAAAGTTTCAATTTCTATAAGTTGACTTTGTATTGTCCTGTCATAATAACGCAATAAACAATCAACAAAGTGCATGGAGGATAAGTGTTGTGCTTCCGCCCATTCTCTAGACAATTCACTATCTATGTTAGCCACAAGGGGTTGTATGCGGACCCTTAGTCCCCTGGGGGTAATGTCTTTGGTTTTGTAGGCTTTGAAAAGTTTCAAATGCCATACATTGGTACGTAAAGTTTTCATATGTCTGTTAAGCTTAGAGAACATAATATTGCATTGGGATTGACCATCTGGTATTGTATTACTGGGATCAGGTCCTGATGCAGTATTTAGGCCAAGTATTTAGTAATTTTGGGCTCAATGACATGGTATCATTGGCCCCAGTTTTAAAGATGAGGGCTGCCAAGCTTTGATTTAATGAAGTTTTTCCTTGGTCTATTTTTATGATCTTCACTGTTTTGAAATTTTATATACATTCTCAAAAGACAAGTCTTGTATTTTCAGCTTAAAAAAAGTTTAGTGTGTGGC
Organism: Protopterus annectens; assembly: GCF_019279795.1. NCBI lineage: Eukaryota > Metazoa > Chordata > Ceratodontiformes > Protopteridae > Protopterus > Protopterus annectens. Next base: position 691,374,407 of record NC_056734.1, on the reverse strand, counting down.
TGTAATTAACTCAATGACCACAAGATGGTGTTTGGTTATAACATTAAACCTACAAGTCTGAATGACATGTTATATAGTAACATTTTCAAAGAGATTCATTTAAAAGTATAGAAAGTTTTTAAAGCATTGGAAAACTTACATTAAATATATACTAAATATGTAACAATTTGAGTATAAATGGTTTTAGTGAATTGTATTCATTTTTGCAAGTGTTTTAACATGGCTTTCATGAATTAATTACTCAATTAAGTGATTTTAATTTATTGTGCTGCTTGATTGGACAAGAGATCTGTGATTAAATTCAAACAGTATATAAAACCACCTTATTTTAAAATTGATGTATAACTGATGAAGTTGTCGACGAAAACGTCTATGTGGATACGTTATTGTTCTTTTACTGATCCAGTCTCTACTGTGGAGTTTTTAAGTGCTTATTAAAGCAATTTTTCCTTGGAGCTTCGATTCATTTGTGCCTGGTGGAGTATTCTTAGTTAACTTTTTTGGTCATACTGTTCTTGGCTCACTCACTTTTTATCACTTTATATTATGGTACATGCCCCTTTAAATGGGTACTATAAATATGGTACTCATGTGGTGGTGAGTTTTTTACTTGTTTCAATATGCAGCATTGATAAAGGCTATATGATAGCTGAAACCGGTTTGCTTGTATAATGGTATATTGCCATTATATGTAGTATTTTGTTTAATAAACCTTTTTGTGAGAAGAGCGATCTTTACGTGCTGGCTCATTCTTTTCGAATTTACTGCAGAAACTGCAGCCTTATCTGTATGGAAGAAAATTCACTGTAGTGACAGATCAAAACCCCGTTACACAGAGCCAGCCAGCAAAATGCCAAGTTGCTAAGATGGAGTCTATGGTTGCAAGCATATGATGTCAGTGCAGCACTGCAGTGGGAGTAGCAATGCCAACGCAGATGGGCTCTCAAGACAAGGAATGGGGTAAGGTATACTCAGATAGCCCTAACCTTATCAAGCAACGTTTCTCAAGGGTCACTTGAAAAACTAGCTTGAGTTCCCCAGAGGGGGGAGATGTGTGAAGATAGGTAAAGGCTGCCAGCCTAGCCAGATAGAATTTCGTAGATAATTCTGTCATTTGTAAATATTAATATAAGCCACTATCTTGTTCTCTTAAATGGGAAAAAATGGTGTTAAATGTGGAACTGCAAAAATGTAACAACTGTGCACTCTGCTGTAACAAAGCTGATAAGTCAATTCTTTGATGTCAAAATTCGGAGCCGAGATGTCTAGATAAAGGCATTCTGCCAATTGTTTTGAGGTCAGAGTTAATGGCTAGAATTTGCACGTATAATTTCTTTTATTGCCCTGGTTCCTGACCATCTGCAAGATCAAAAAGGCTATTAACCTCTGAGAGTCTGTTAGCCTGGTAACCAGAAAGAAATGATGCAATCTGAAATGAATAGTGGTACTGTGTTATCAGTTTAAGGACAGAAAGAATGAGAGCATTAGAGCATTTGTCTAGAGAACATCCAAACTCACCACTCTGCCTGTGTCTATATGTAAGTAGGATTTTAGAACTGTGTTTTCTAATAGGATGATTAGACTAGTTTGTTTTTCTGTGATGTAAGGACTTTTCTGCTGCATTATTTTAAGTATTTTTCTGTGATCTCTGAACTCTTGACTAGCACTGTGTAGTAAGATTTGTCTTGTGTTTTTTTTTATTTATTATGATTGCCTAACTCCTCAACCACCTGCTTGAAAATCAAATTCTGTCACCCACTCAGCATGGTTTCAGACCAGGGCACAGTACTACTACAGCCCTTCTCTCCTTCCTTGATACAGTTAACCAGGCATGGGATTCTGGTAAAATAATTGTTTCTCTTTTCCTCGACCTCTCCAAAGCTTTTGATATCATTTCCCACACTATCCTCCTCTCTAAAATATCTACCCTCCAAATTTCCCCTCCTACCCTACAATGGTTCAATAGCTATCTCTCCAATAGACAGCAATCCACCAAATGGCAACAGTCTTACTCTCCCTTCCTCAATACTTCCACAGGGGTACCCCAAGGCTCCATACTTGGTCCTGTCTTATTTAGCATCTTTATTAACAACGTTCACACCACTTTCCCACAATGCTCAGTAATCTAGTATGCTGATGACTCTGCAATAATATGCACTGCAAATTCCAGCTCTGAACTCCAGTAGATCACCCAGAATGCCCTCACCTCTACTGTATCTTGGATGCTTAACAATCCTAAATCCAAAAAAAACTAAGCTAGTAATTTTTACCTCTAAGAAAACCACTCCCCTAGATAAAAAAAAAACTCTTCAGTATACAAGCCCAATATAATACCACTATAGAAGTTGTCCCACACACTAAATTACTAGGCATTATTATATATGAAAACCTAAACTTTGACCTACACATAAACAGTAACATCAAAAAAACACACCAAAAGCTCGGTATGCTGTACAGGCACCAACACTTTCTTAGCCTCTCTACTAGACAAACCCTTGCAACTACATTTTTATTACCTTCTCTCCTTTATGGTACCCCTCTCCTCACTAATATTCAAAATTCTACAAAATCCGAACTTGATATGTGTTACGACAGAATAGCCAAATTTGCCACCAAGGCCAAATTCTCATCCCACCACTGTAACTCACTGAAACAATTAGGCGGGTTAGAACTCCCCCACCATCTCTCATTCACCCAGCTAACTACAGCACATAAAATAATCTACAGACCCACAGACTGTCCTGCCCTGTCAATTCTACTTGCCAAATACCAACCCAGCAAGCAACTAAGATCTGAAAATCACCTGCTTTTAAAAGTAGAAAAGCCCACCTTACCAGTTGGTCAACTGCTCTACTCATTCACCGTCGCCAAATGGTGGAACTCGCTTCCTCCTTCTATAAGAAACACAGGCAGTGCCATCACCTTCAAACAAACACTGAAAAATCATCTCAACTCTCCCTGGTTATGCATCTGCTCTATAACCTAACCTCTTCCTTCTCATTATATTATAACTAAATTCCTATCCTTTTTGCTACTAGTGACTGATGATACTTTCTCCATATTTATTATTTTTTTTCTTTCATCACTTGATACTGGCACAAAAATTCTGATTAATGTATCTATGTTTTTACCACTCTGAATTCATCTGGCAACCAACTAAATTCCTGCTTTTATTTATATATTCTGCATATGTTACTGTAATCAAACCAACTAAATTCCTGACTTATGTATATATTCTGTATATATTACTGTAACCACTATGTGTAACACTGTTTCTACTTCTGTACAAATTAATGTTTAAGTTTTTCTGCATCTATGCTCTTGCCGGAGCTTTTCTCCCAGGGCCCTCACCAAAAATGGGCTGCTTTTAGGCCCAGTAAACTTTCCCAGTAAACAAATGCAATAAATAAGTAAAATAAATAAATATTAAATGTTTTTAAACCTTTCAACTGTGGCTGTTTTGTGAAGAGATAATTTAAGCTCTAAGAGTACATTGCATGTATATAGTGATACTGTACCAAGTCACTCCAAATAAGTCTTGACTGTTTGGTTGCACTCACCATTTGGATAATAATATTGCACAGTATAATCGGACACCCTTTCATAAGGGCCTTTGAGTAGCTGATAAATATTAGCTGGGTGGTGGCAGTGATTTCTACCGTATAGTCTGGGTAAAAGGGGCACAGCTGGAGAACCTGTGCCAACCTTCCCCAGTAGTGTCTGTGTGGTTGTATAAACTCTTATCTCAAAGTGTGTGTGTGTCAGCTACAAGGGCAGGGACACAAAGCACTGGTTGGACAGAGAGGGTGCTGGAGGTTTTAGTTTGCCCACTAGGCTGAGATCTGGACCCCATAGCTGTGCCAGTGGGGAGTCTTATTGGGGACCCAGAGAAAAAGAGAGAAACCAGCCCCAGACTGACTGTGATCTCTGTGTGCTCTTAAGGGAAATTGTACTTTACGGTGTGTGTGTTTATTATCCTTTCCCTATATGGGCATCCCTCTCTGGTGTTAGTGGTGAGGATTGAGGCTCCTTAATTGCTGGGCCAGTGCATGGGTGTCACACAAGAACTGGTATGATCTTTGGTATTTCAAAGATTCATAAGGATGTCATTAGTCCTCCTTTTCTGCACATAATAGTAAAACTGAATTTATTGTGGCTTATTTGGATTTGATATTAAACTCAGTAGTACGGCAGTCTACATATTGTTTGTGGTATTCTTCAGTTTGTTTAAACCTGCTTAAAATTATAATTTTGGGTACACAAACTATGCTAATTACTATTGATGCAGTGTCTTCATATGCATCCATAGTATGAGATACCAGTGTTGAGTTTGTTAGATTATATTTTAGTAATTATACTATGTTTGATAACCTTAAAATATTTTTTTCTGTTTCTCATTAGGGTTGATTTCAACAAATAATGTTTTTTATGTTTCAAGATTAAATTTGTCATCATTTGAAGGGTGTGGTTATGGGTGCTAGGATGGCACCTGTATTTATAAATTTAGTTATGGCTTGGTGGGAGCATTCTTTTTTAAGAAAATATCCTTTATTTAAATATGTCAGTTGTTATAAAAAAGCTACATAGATGATCTGTTTTTATTTGGAATAGCACATTGGATAATGTTTTATTACTGTTTAATTGCCTTAAAGAAAGCACTGATTTTTTTTAAGTTTGCTATTGGAGATTATGGTCTAAAAATACATTTTTGGATTTGTTGATTACTATGGATGTGTTTAACATCAAATTCCTTAATACTTTGTTTAGGGAATCCACTTTTGTAAATAATTATCTCCATTACAGTAGTATGGATCACAGGTTTATGAAATGTAATGTTATTAGAGTGCAATGCATTAGACCGAGTAGATTAATTAATGACTATGTAGTGTTCAATCAAGATGTTAATGCATTAAAAGCCTTATTTTAGACAGAGGATATTTGTTAACTAAATTAGCTAAAATTATAGATGAGGTTCCAAGCAGTAGGCTAAATTCCAACCTATATTTAGCGTAGGATATACAGCTAAGCCAAAGTCAGTAATTGGCGGTTTCACCAAATTTTTATTGGTCTCTATTCGCATTGATATGGAAAGTATTAAGATTATTAATAGTAGTAATTGGAAAATTATTCATGGTGATATTCCTGCCTTTAAATATAAAAAATCATATAATTTGTCTAATTATTTTAATAACATACATATTAAAATGTATCATTAATAATGTGCCCTTTGGGATTTGTCAGTCTTGTAAGCAATGCAGATATTTATTGACTAGCCAAAATGTTTGTTTGAAACATATAAATAAATTAGCAGCTGCAAAAAAGATATGAGACTTTATATGCAAATCACAAAATGTTTATTTAGCAATATTCAGCGGCTATGAATGTTTCTATGTCGGTAAGACCAATAGAATGCTTTTACAAAGAATTTATGAACACAGTTTTGCTATAAAGAATAAACATGCTAATAAGGCATTGGTTAAGCATTTCTGTTTTGTGCTGTAATTTTAATTTTTTTTTGTGTGTGTTAGACTCTTTATTGGATATATCCCCTGGAGGGGATATTAATAGTTTGTTAGTATGTTGTGAAGTACAATGGCAAATTTACTTGAATGCTGATAAGCCACCAGGTTTAAATGAAATGATTAATAGTAAATGGAAGTTATCTCAGTTATGAATTTTATATTTAATGATCATTATTTATTTATTTTTTTATGTATATAGTAATGTATTTTTAAGATGAATTGGTTGTTTTGATGGAGTGTATGATTGGTTGTTTAGGGTCATGTGATCTGTATTTGTCATCTTAAATGCGTTTTCTGACAAACATTTTATTTGGTCTGATGATGTTCATGATTATTCTATTAAAGAATGAAAGTGTTCACCATAATTATTGTTTGGCAGTTATCTGCTAGTCCTACCATGGCATTTGTGTGTCTTTTTCAGAGTTTTTTTTTTTGCTATACTATTTTGTATTTTATACCTTCCCCTAACTGCAGTTGAAATTGGTCCTTAGGACTCTGTGCTCTACTCTGGTAAACAAATTAACAATGAAATAAAAAAATGATAAAAATAAAATTTAAAAAAGTCTTACCACTGACTTCAGGATACACTTAAAAAGTTGCATACCCCATGACATAATGGTGAGGAGACAGGGTGGGCAACCTAAGGATAATGATACTGTCAGACTGCATCTGGCAGGGAGAACACATCAATACCATTCTCTGATGAGAATATGTTAGTATAGCAATAACTGATGGTGATGGGCAAAATACAAGGCAGCACAGGCTAAGCAGCAATGTCAAGTCCAGACGGATGGGCCGTGATAAGCACACAGTGGCAGTGTAGTGAAATGCAGACCAAACATGATATATGCATTGTAAATATCAGGTTATGTTGGCAGTGTATGATTAGGCCTCACTATGCATCAGACATACCCATATTTATTACACAGAAAGAGGGTGTAATGGGACACAGTCATCAGCATGTGCATAGGTGGATAATGACACAATAACAGATCTGCCTATACACTGGACAGAAAAACATAACACATGGGGTCTCCAGCTGACAGATATTTTGAGTCATATTTAGTTTTTTTCCTGAAATGAGGTGTAGAACATACTGTGTGATGGTGCTCTGAATGTTGAGGTGGGAATCTGAAGGTGATAGGTAATTTGTGTCATGCACAATTACCTACTGCAATCTGCTTGAGTTGCTACTAAATGATTGTGACCTGTGTCTATTATGCTGACTTGTTGCACTTGAAAGTGTATTCCCTCAAGACAGAGATGATATATGACTATGGGACTGTGATGTGGAATAAGGTCATACACAATTACCTACTGCAATCCTTTTGAGTTGCTACAACATGCTTTTGACCTTTGCCGCTATGCTAACTTGTTGCACTTGCAATTGTATTCCCCTCAGACAGGGATGGTGTATGACTGTGGGACTTTAGCATGATATAAGGTCCTGTCATGAGGTGTTCTTCTGAATGAAGGGGGCTGTAGTGGCCTCCCCACAATGATGGGTGTTGAAGTGTGGTACACATCCACATGCAGATATGTACTGTATACTCCATGATGCCCCTCCACATATAACCACCCATTGTATGTACTCTATCCTGACCTTGGACAACAATATCACTGTGTATGTGGTGACGTTCTGGCAGTCCACCACATGGATATAGCTATAGTAGTGATGTTTGCCAACACAGACCTCAGCAGCTAAATTATTACTGTGTCCCTAGCCTTAATATCTTCACAGAGGTCAAGTAACAGAGCAAGGAGGTTCATGCTGGAATGGGCTATGGCAGATTGTGTCTGAATGATACTGCAGCACATATGATTGATCCTTAGGGCTTCTTGCATGGAAAGTACCACATGTAACACATGATAGCACTCGGCACAAGGGCATGAAATGGTGAATATAACCACTTGAGACAGATGGTGTACATCTGCTGCCATAGGTGGAGAGGGAGGAGCCTGTTTGTTGGTGCCACAGGGGATTCCTTCCTCCCCTGGGGATGGTGAGGATTTACATTGGTACATCTGCTGCCATAGATGGAGAGAGAGGAGCCTGCTTGTTGGTGCCACAGAGGATTCCCTCCTCCACTGGGGATGGTGAGGATTTACACTGTACAGACTCATGTTCTTGTATGCTGCAGGAAACACCTTCAATCTGCATTGAGGCTGGATCTAAACTGAAGATAGAAACAGATAAAACCACTGTGTCATTAAAATGTTACCCTGGCTCCTGTACCTTATTATCAACTGCAGCAGCAGCCCCAACGCAGGTGCAAATATCAGCCTGTAATTGTGCCCCAGCCTCTACAGGTGTCACCATAGCAGTGCTTACCCTGTGGTATGCATGCTATGGGTGCCTATGCAAGATGTAGCATACAAACCATAACCAACTCCTCAGCCATCCTGACATGCATGGATACCTGATGTACCTAAAACAATACATAGTTTTCAGTTTCTCGTATTAGCCTTCAGTATCTAAATGTAGTGCAGCTGTGGAGAAACCTGATGTAAAATGTACTGACCTTATGTATCTTCCACAGAGAGACGGGATGCAAATCCATCCTGATGTCAGTGTCCACTCTTCCAGCAATAATCTCAGAACTAATGTCCCCCTACAGGAACATGATAAGCTCCTTTGGCACTGAAAGTCTTTGCCTGCCTTGTGCCCCCCACCCCATTGGCTGATATCTCAGTTGCAGTGGAATGCACCTCGGTCTTGGCATGGCATAGCAAGTTGGCAATATACTTACCAGACTGCTGTAAAGTGCAGCTGTATATCTCTCGACATTTATGTCATGTGCCATCATCTGTAACACCTAGTCATATAAAGACTGATTAGCACCCCTGTCCCCAACAGATCCTGCCCATCGGTCCTAAGTGCTTGCAGCACAACATCATTTTCAGCATTGATGAAACTGTTCGGCCTCTGCCCTCCATCAAATCCTCCAGACACACAGACACTTACAAACACATGACACACTACTATCAACAGTATTCTACTAGGATTGATAGAATGACAACTACAAACAACAGAGTAACATGCGTAGGCTGGATGTAGGGGTGTGCAATATGGTAGCTGTAAGAACAAAAGTGGAAATGTGCTCTATGCAGAAATGTATAGGTATATAATTGCTGAACTCACCACCACAGGCCAACACATCCATTAGATAGGTCATACAAATACTGCAACAGTGACAGCAAGGAACAGGGACAGGTGGCTCTGATACTGTAGCCTACCCTGTTTTCAGTGTTTTCTACAAACGTGCAGCCACAGACATACATGTTTCTAATCTTTTGTAATGTTAATTCTAGTGGAAGGGTCCTCAGCTTTAGGAAAAAGGGACAAATATGGCTTACCACACACTTTCATAGAACTTTTTGCCTCCTTGGATTGCCTGGAGATCCAAATAATCCTCCTATTCCTCCTAATAATGCTATGTAAATTTGCAACATAGTTTCCCAAATCTGCCCAACTTTTCCTAGAATGTGGTATCACACCTCCAAGAGTACCCAAGCTTTTACCTATTGGTGTGGCACAGGCACATTATGTTAGGAGACAGGAATGTCTGTGAATCTCTATGAATGATTTTGCTGCAATGCACCTATGGCATAAGGTTTAGCCTGCTGCATACATTCTGCTGACAGCTCGTGTCCATGTGCTCATGCTGAACACCTATGTGGGTAAGTGCATTGTATTATTTCTCAGGCATCAGGACGGTAGAATTCACAGCAATTGTCATGTTCCTTATGAAAGGGATGCCATTTTCTGAGAAGACTCAGGATAATGGCAGCTTCTGCTAGTTCCCACCAGGAGCACATGCCTAGTGTGAGTAGAATTATTAAAGCAAGAAACAAATAACTGTGAACCCAACAAACAAAGGCAAATGTGCTGCAAATGTCCAAAATTGTACAGGGAGCCTAGGTGATAGCACACTGACAAATAGTTGTACATATTCACGTCAATTAATGAGTCAATGAACAAGTCATTCAAGAACATTTTGATGTGGTTATATAATCAATTCAGTTCATTCAGGCTCACCTGAGTATAAGCTTCGCTTGTAAGTATTCTCACCATTCTTTCTTTATAATCCATGTTGTGCATAATAACCAGTCCGCCTCCTTTATCTGGCTTCATTAGGCAAACTGGTAGCAGCCTAAAGTTACTCAAAGCCTCTCATTCATCCTTCTTTAAGTTGGCTGTTGCTCCTATCCAAAATGTGTGGTTAATGAAAGCCCTAAAGTCCATTTCACACATTTTTTCAATTAAGAAAATGGACGGGTGTAAAGGGGGGTTAAAATGCTAGAAATGCACATGTTTGAATCTCCATTATAACTCCCATTCCCCAAAATCAACTGTAAATTAAGCTTTCTAGTGTAGAGCTTAAAATCCATCAATAAAGCCCCTATATCAGTAGTATGGGTAAGAATGAATGTAAGTCCTTTAGCGAAAATTTCAACCAGTACAGGATCAATTGAATAATCCGTAAAATTATAAATTTTAAAGTCGCCATTTTTGTTCATTATAATTTTACTAGTAGAGTTACTTACTCTGTCTCTTTGGTGGTAAGTCACCTCTTGTTCTTGTTGTTGTTGTTCCTCCGTGTATTGTATTTCCTCTGCTGGTTGAGACCAGGTTTGTTCGATCCCTGCCCTCGCTGGCTCACAGAGTTTTTTGAGAGGTTGTTGGAATTGGCGCCATGCGTTGGAATAACACTCTGCCCTTCATCTTGGTCACCAGAGTAGCTGCTGTGATGTTCCTTATTCAAATTCTCTGAACCTTGAGTGCTGGTTCCTGGTGTAGCTTCTGTTAGGTTGTAATTAACGCTACCAGGCATGTGCTTTGTGGCGTTGAAGCCTTTCCCAACATTCCACACGTGTAAAGGGGGTGGATCTGGGTAAGCCATGTCATTAGCGTAATCCTTCCGGTCTCTATTGATTTTTTTAATTTTTATGTCCCTTGTTTTTAGTAGCAGGTTATCGATGCTCATAAAAGTCCTGCTATACTCGAATTGATATCTTTGGAAGTCAAAGTCACTCTTAATATCGTCATCGAGCGCATTGACTTCCTTTAACAAGTCATTGATTTGTATTTGATAGTGTTTAGACATAATTTTCAAAAGTTCAAGCCCCTGAGTGTTAAAAAATAAAATAAGTTCTGTATGAAAAGCAGAACCCTTCAGTAAACCTGTAGGGTATTGCCAAAACCGTAAATCTTTCGGCACAATGTTTTCTTTGAGGCACTCATTGAAGTAGTTAACCTCAAGTTGCAGTTTTTTTATCTTTACTAGTTTAGAATCAAATAATTTTAGTTTCTCCACGATAGTCGCACTACCAGTGGCCAGTTGTCCCTGTGAGTCATTGCTGGTATTGTCCAAAGATAATTTAGGCTCATCTTTGAGCCATGAATTCAAATCCGGGACTCCAATAAGCCCTGGTTCAGTGTGTCCTGCTATTGCAGCAGGTAACGTGGGTTGAGTTCTATAATCCCTACAATAGGGCTGCTTGCACCGATGTTAGGGTGAGAATTCCTTCCGCTGCCAGGTACATTAGTTTCAGTGCCAGTTTCAATGGTATTGTTATTAGTCCTTAAACTCACCTCTATTTGAGCAGTTTGTGAAAGGGTATCCATACGTGTCACCAAATCATCAAGTCTTTGATTCATGAGTTCGATCAACATAGTCAGGTTCCCTGTTTTGGTTTGGGTTGCAGGGAAAGTGCCTAGCAGCACCGTGCGACTCCACAATAAACATATTAAAGCAAAAAACAAGTAACTGTGAACCCAACAAACAAAGGCGAACGTGCTGCAAATGTCCAAAATTGTAATCACAGGCAAAGAATAAAATAATAAAACTGGTTAAAAAGAAGTCCAGTATCAGCAATCAAAGTACAATGTTAAGCACTTTTCGTTAGGCAAGCAATCTCCTAACTTCATCAGACAATGACTCCCTGGATACAACAGCATATTTAAATACTTAGTCAAATAGCTAATTAACACACTTTGACTTAATGTTTAAAGACGTATTACTGGCACTAAGTAAGCTTACTAGTGTTCAGGTAGGCAAGTGTAACTCTTTTATAAGTTTTAACTAACATCAATGCAAAGTTAGTAAAGTCTGTAAATCCCACTCCATTAAATGTTGTTAGTTGTGGTTTAAATAAGAAGGACTCTCTACACTTTAAAAAACAAAATAAAAGGCACACAAAAATGCAACCATGTCAGGAGGGTTATTGTGAAATTGTTGCATTTGCTGGCAATATTTTTTATAAAGCCAGTAATGGCAAGTTACAAGTGTTACCTCATAAGGCTCTTAAGTTTTAAAACACATAATATAGAGCACATTTAATTAAGCCCCGGTGTATGGCATGCATTAAGTCTTAACTGCCAGAGAAGTCCTAATTTCTCCAGTCTAAGGCTAGGTGCCCCCCCACCCACCCACCTAACATCTGTGTCTATTGAGTCTATGACCCTGAACTTAAAAGTATGGTTTGGATATTCAATGCAATGTCTGGCCAAAGGATTCTCTATTTTCTTTCTAGTAATGTAGTAGACATGTTTGTAAATTCTCTCCTTGAATTTACGGTCTATCTTATCTACGTAAAAACCAAGGCAACACTGGTACTGGGTGAGGTAGACTATGGACTTAGAGTTGCAGTCATGTCCCCTAATAGAAAATTTTGACCCCGTGATCACGTCTACATTGATTACATCCTTCACACTTGAATGTCTCCGGAAAGCCTCTGATGTTTCTAGTGTTACTCTCAGTGGTTTTTTTAGGTTCTTTCCTATCCTGAGAAGACTCAGGGTAATGGCAGCTTCTGCTAGTTCCCACCAGGAGTGCATGCTAGTGCGAGAAGAAGACAAAGATAATGCTTTATCACCTTCACTGTCACCTAATAGGCCCTTATCATGGTGCATTTCAAAAAATGGATGTCTGGTATGACCTGACTGAGGAGCTGTCCTCAGCCATGGGCATTACTAGGATGGAGGATGAGTGCAGGTATTGGTTTACTGATCACAGCACAGGAACCCTGATGAGTACCACGTATGGGAAGAAGAGGTTAAGCATGAGTGTACTAAAGTGTATAGTAAGTATACTTGTCTTTTTCTTGTTTTTATATTTTTATTCTTTGTCTATTATACAGTTATAACTGTTGTTACTACTGACAAATAATTGTCAAGCTCATCCTAGGAATTATGAATAATCCTATCTGGATCTTCCATGTCAGATTGAGAACATGGCACTGCGTGTGATATGTCTACTAAATTTCTATGCATTTCAGCACCTGGGCCACCTGCTTGTTTATATTAAAGAATTCCTCAACAACCACGTATGGGGACTGGTACCAGTAAGTTGTGGTATGCTGAGTTCTGCAACCAATGACCTATTTGGTTTTTAATCTCTAAATCTATAGTCACGGACATGGATAATGCATCTTTTTTAACACCTTTTTTGAAATATCACTTGTGACATAGGCAGACATACTTTGATATAAAAACTAATCAATCCATATTAACAAGTTCACATTTAAAAACATTATAGGATATATGGCAATATATGTGATGTATATTCTAAGCAACATTACATAAATTATTCAGTTATTGCTTTCTCTTAAACCTCTTTCATCCTCCAAAAAAAAAAAAAGATATATATATATATATATATATATATATATATATATATATATATATTGTTCCCACATTTTCCATGTTTTATGTAATTTAGAAAAAGCAGTCAAAATGGCAGAAGAAACGTCAATAGAGGAAACCTTGGAAGAATCACAGCAATAGCGTATAATAAATGTAATATCCACTTTCGTCACTAAAACTTCATCAGAAAACAATGAGCATGAGCACAGAAGAGTTTAAATAGATCAATCAATTAGTGCAAAGTCTACATGCGGAGACCTACTTAGGTCAATAACAGTGTCCAATTCATCACTTGTTCCAGTAGGACTAGAAACATGCATCACGTTGTCGGAAGCGTTCGCTTTAGCCACCAGGAATTTTAAAGATGACTGTATATCCAAAAGAGTCGCAATGAGTAATCCACTGGCTTTGTCAGCCCCAGAAGTCGGCGTGGCGTGCACTGACAAATTTAAAAGAATGTCGTCAACAGCTTCTGCCATGTCAAGGCTAAACAAAACACAATCAAAAAGTAGCCAAACAAAACTAAGAAAAAGCAGTCAAAATGGCAGAAGAAACGTCAATAGAAGAAACCTTGGAAGAGTCACAGCAATAGCGTATAATAAATTTAATATCCGCTTTCGTCACTAAAACTTCATCAGAAAACAATGAGCATGAGCACAGAAGAGTTTAAATAAATCAATCAATTAGTGCATCACATAATTAATTAAATAAAACATTAAAATTTAAAAACAAATGAACCAAATAATGAATGTTACACTAAACTAATTAAAAATACATTTATAATAATAAATCTAATAGACTTCTTGTATCAAAATGTTTAGAAATGGTTAATTTACGGTGCTTTAAAAAACATTTCACGTTAACTGCTTCATTTAAACCTGGTGGGCGGTCAGAATACAATCTGACCTGCCATAAGGTTTCTCGTTGCTCAACATAGTTCCTAAAGTCACCAGCTCTTCTGTCATGTCTACAAATTTCCAAAACAGTGAACATAAATTTCTTAAAATTTGTGCAAGATGTTGAATGCTTATATAAAGCATTGTTAGAATTTTTAATCTTAATAGCATACAAGTGCTTCTTAATACGTGTTCCCAAGCTTCTTGTGGTCATACCCACATAAAAAGCTGGGCATACGGAGCACAAGGCGATATATACAAGCCCACTGCTTGTGCAATCAGCGTAGCCAGGCACTTCTAAAATTCTTTCAGATGTAACAACGTTAATACAAGGTCCTTCAAAAATAAAACGACAAGCTGTGCAATTATTGCATCGAAACATGCCTTTTTTCTTAGTAATAGGAACCGTACTAATAGTGCTAGATCTCTCTAAAATAATTTTTAATGTGTTATTTTTTCGAAACACAAAGTTTGGTTTAGGACCAACAACTTTAATAATATCATGGTTTCCTTGAATTACTTTCCAATTTTGTTCTAAAATAGTTCTTATCTGAAAACAATCAGAGCTCATTTCAAAAGAACAATAATGGTCAGGGCTAGTAACGTTGCTTAACTGAGTATCAACTGCATTGTTTTTAGTAATACCCTTTACTAATATTGGTGGATATAAGGAAGTCCGTTTACTAAAAATCTCATGACCAGTGTCCATTAAAAACTTCTCATCATGTCCTCTTTGAGTAAATAAATAAACAATGTAATGAAACTCATGTATGACGTCAATTTCCCTAGTAGTCATACGGCTAGCTCTTATAAATTGTCCCCTTGGAATGTTTTTAATAATATGTTTTGGGTGACCACTAGTGTAATGTAGGTATCCATTAGTAAAAGTTCTCTTTCTATGTATTTTACTATGAAAACAATTGTCAGTGTGGTCCCACCAAATGTGTGTGTCCAAGTAATTGACAGATAATCCTACATCACCCATTGTAAATTTTAGAAAACCTGACAAGGTATTGATTTCATGTAACAAAACCTCCACAGTTTCCTTACTTCCCTCAATGACAAAAATTAAGTCGTCAATGTACCTGCCGAAAAAAATAATGTTAAAATGTGCCTGCAAAATGGGTATAAACTCTCCCTCCCACCAAGCCATAACCAAATTGGCATAAGCTGGAGCTGCTGGAGACCCCATAGCGACTCCACGCTTTTGCCTATAATATGTGTTGTTAAATAGGAAAAAATTATTTTCCAAAATAATGTCCAAAAACCTACAAACTAAGGAAATTTGGGAATTATTAAAGAGTTTTCCTTTTACTAAAAAACTACGTACCGCCTCTACCCCTTCATCATGGGGAATACAGGTGTACAAAGAATTGACATCTAAAGTGAAAATGATATGTTTGGAGGGATCAAAAATTTGATTCCCGTGAAAAGTTCTCATTTTCTCCAAAAAGTGCCAGGAATCCTTAGTATAAGATGCCTGATTTTCAAGTAAAGGACCTAATAAGGCATCAATCACTAAAGAAATTCCTTCAGTGACTGAGTGCGGAGATGAAACAATTGGACGTAACGGTGGATTTAAAACGTCCTTGTGGGTTTTGGGAATTCCAAAAATAACACCTATCTTTGGATTTTCAACCACACAAAAACTATACAAACTAAAACTAATTTCACCACACATTAAGGCGTCATATAAATGTGAGTGCACTTCACCAAACCGCTTCAGAATGTCAAAAAACATAATAGGTTCGTACTCAGCAGTATTCCCTAGAACTTCTTGCATTTTCTGGTTATAACTATCATGATCCATGACCACAATGTTCGAACCTTTATCACTTTTCATAAATCTAAAAAACACAGTTAACTCTTTTAGATGTTTTAACGCCTTTCTTTCCAGACAGTTTAAATTGTCGTAGTAGGAATTTCTACTTTTAAATAACAAATTAACATCCTTAATGCACAACTCCTCATAAGCTTTGATGGTGTAATGCAAATTAGGTACATAGCTGGAAGGTTTATTAACCACGTTAGTTTTTTCAGGTAAGTCATGCAATAAGTAAGACAGATTTAATTGTCTAGTAAATTTCTTAATGTCAATAATAGTCCTACCATAGTCAGCTCTCTGACTAGGAATAAAGTTGAAACCATATTTTAGCAAAGTCATCTCCACAGTAGTAAATGAAAAATCAGTCAAATTAATGATACCAAAATCATCTAAAACTTCACTTAAGCCTCGTCCCCTGATGAACTCGATCCCAAAAAAGACCTGCTTCTAGTAAGCACAGTGCTTTTACCAAGATTGTTCGGGCAGTTCTTCTTTGAAGGACCGTCAGTGGGTACAGTCACGCACCTGTCCTTATTAGTCCTACTGGTAGCCCCAAAGTCCACAGGTTTATCACTAATATTGTCAGGTTCTTTATTAATAATAGTAGTAGCATTACTGTCTTGTACTTTGTCAGAGGAAACACCAAAACCTGAAGGAACAGTAGCTGGTACAAGAGGTGGAAAAGACACGTCATAACTAGAACTGCTGTTCTTAAAAAATGTAGATACGTTGTCAGCGTTATCAGAAAAACGCTTAAACGATGAAAAAGCAGTATGTTTGGACTGGTTAGTAAAATTAGACCTTGACTGTGATGTCGTGGAATTACGGAAATTGGGTGCAAAATGATTATAAGCCGTCTTGTTGTCATAAACGGCTATATCCCGGTCCAGCTTTGACCGTTTCCTATTCGTAACTTCATTAACATGAAGTTCAAGTTCGTTGGTTAAAAAAGCAAGAACTGGTTTAAATTGTTCAGCAGAAAGCCGGTTCTTAATAAAACCCGCGGCTTCCTTGATGTCTTTTGTTAATAAAGACATCTTGTGAGCGTTGTTCTCAATTAATAACTTTAGAAAACGAATGCCAGCCTCATTGAAAAAATCAATCAATAAACTGAACATCGGGTGTCCTAAATTGATACCATTGGGACATTTAAAAAAACATAGTCCCTTAGGAACCACACCGAGATCAATGCATCTTAAAAAATAATGATTTTCAATTTCCAAAGATTTGTACCTTTTTAACAGCTTTAGTAAAAGGTCCCGTTGGATGTTAATCTCTCCACTGTTGATATCAGTCGAGCCCCGGTTTGATCTATAAAACGGGTTACTCTCCCGATTAAGCAACTGAGTACAGCTTTTAGTGACGAAAGCGGATATTAAATTTATTATACGCTATTGCTGTGATTCTTCCAAGGTTTCCTCTATTGACGTTTCTTCTGCCATTTTGACTGCTTTTTCTTAGTTTTGTTTGGCTACTTTTTGATTGTGTTCTGTTTAGCCTTGACAAGGCAGAAGCTGTTGACGACATTCTTTTAAATTTGTCAGTGCACGCCACGCCGACTTCTGGGGCTGACAAAGCCAGTGAATTACTCATTGCGACTCTTTTGGATATACAGTCATCTTTAAAATTCCTGGTGGCTAAAGCGAACGCTTCCGACAACGTGATGCATGTTTCTAGTCCTACTGGAACAAGTGATGAATTGGACACTGTTATTGACCTAAGTAGGTCTCCGCATGTAGACTTTGAGTGCGGAATTAGGAAATCAAGTAAGCCTTCCAGTGTTAACATCATTGACAACGCCAGCTGTACTCAGTTGCTTAATCGGGAGAGTAACCCGTTTTATAGATCAAACCGGGGCTCGACTGATATCAACAGTGGAGAGATTAACATCCAACGGGACCTTTTACTAAAGCTGTTAAAAAGGTACAAATCTTTGGAAATTGAAAATCATTATTTTTTAAGATGCATTGATCTCGGTGTGGTTCCTAAGGGACTACGTTTTTTTAAATGTCCCAATGGTATCAATTTAGGACACCCGATGTTCAGTTTATTGATTGATTTTTTCAATGAGGCTGGCATTCGTTTTCTAAAGTTATTAATTGAGAACAACGCTCACAAGATGTCTTTATTAACAAAAGACATCAAGGAAGCCATGGGTTTTATTAAGAACCGGCTTTCTGCTGAACAATTTAAACCAGTTCTTGCTTTTTTAACCAACGAACTTGAACTTCATGTTAATGAAGTTACGAATAGGAAACGGTCAAAGCTGGACCGGGATATAGCCGTTTATGACAACAAGACGGCTTATAATCATTTTGCACCCAATTTCCGTAATTCCACGACATCACAGTCAAGGTCTAATTTTACTAACCAGTCCAAACATACTGCTTTTTCATCGTTTAAGCGTTTTTCTGATAACGCTGACAACGTATCTACATTTTTTAAGAACAGCAGTTCTAGTTATGACGTGTCTTTTCCACCTCTTGTACCAGCTACTGTTCCTTCAGGTTTTGGTGTTTCCTCTGACAAAGTACAAGACAGTAATGCTACTACTATTATTAATAAAGAACCTGACAATATTAGTGATAAACCTGTGGACTTTGGGGCTACCAGTAGGACTAATAAGGACAGGTGCGTGACTGTACCCACTGACAGTCCTTCAAAGAAGAACTGCCCGAACAATCTTGGTAAAAGCACTGTGCTTACTAGAAGCAGGACTTTTTTGGGATCGAGTTCGTCGGGGGACGAGGCTTAAGTGAAGTTTCAGATGATTTTGGTATCATTAATTTGACTGATTTTTCATTTACTACTGTGGAGATGACTTTGCTAACATATGGTTTCAACTTTATTCCTAGTCAGAGAGCTGACTATGGTAGGACTATTATTGACATTAAGAAATTTACTAGACAACTAAATCTGTCTTACTTATTGCATGACTTACCTGAAAAAACTAACGTGGTTAATAAACCTTCCAGCTATGTACCTAATTTGCATTACACCATCAAAGCTTATGAGGAGTTGTGCATTAAGGATGTTAATTTGTTATTTAAAAGTAGAAATTCCTACCACGACATTATATAGTTGTACATATTTTTTAATATGTATAATATATATATGCATTTTAATAGAGTAATAACATGTTTTTTAGGTGGGATATATAGTTTGTGGGTTGTTTTAAGTAAATGAAATATACTCATATATATATATGTTTTTTTTTACACAAAAGTAATTTAAGTGGTAATTAATTAATTAATTAATTAATTATTCAATGTTTGAATAGTATTTAATGGTGTGAGAAGCAGTGTGTATTGGATTCTGATGAAGTCTTGGTGACAAGAAGAAAGCGCGCTCAATCCTGCTTTGTGTTCTTTGTGTTGTCGTATTAAACAAGTCTGATTCCAGTGGACGGTGTTGCTGTTTTTTACAACCCATTGTGGTTTAATTGTGAGGATTCACCCTTTATGGTAAAGCAAGCGGTGGTCTGTGTAATAAGTGTTTACGTTGGTGAGAGGTGGAAGAGTTTGGTTATTCGTTTTTCCGCTGGCGGTACGAGGGGAACCCATGGAAGGTGATAACACTTTGCTTAGTCAGTTGATTAAGCTTATACAGCAACACTCGCAAAGTAACGGCATTGTGGAGCAACCGTTAGACCTCGATGACTCCATTCCCTGTGGCCAAGGTAACGGTGAGGTAAACCGGAGACCAGTGATGACGACATGCACTGCGCCGGATGAGGGCAATGGTGTGGCGAGTAGCAGTAATGGAGAACGCTCCGGGAACGTAGTACGGGCGAAGGCAACTAAATCCACAACAACTTTGGAAGGGAATAAGGTGTTTGAATCGTATAACAATATTACATTTGGCGAATGGTTGGACAAATCTTTTTCCTGGTCGTTAAAAGAAGCAGACGAAGTACACAGGGACAATAGCACTTTTAAGGACAAATGTAAGCAACTTGAAATTGAACTATTTAAATATAGGAATGTTTGTCTTGATAACTGGTACCTCACGCAATGCGTTGAGAAGAACATTGTACCAAAAGGACTAAGACTAAACAAGTACCCCAACAACATCAGGGGGAATGAACATTTATTTAAAATAGTTTCAGATATTTTAAATGATTGTGGTATTGCAATATTGAAAGCCATGATTAATAGCAATGTAGAAATTTTGAAAATTAGTAAAAAGAATATAGATAAATTGCAGCATGATATTAGTAATGATATGCTTTTTAAAGTATGTGAGTATAAAAACATGTATTGCAAAGTGTTACATGAAGTCGATTTTAATGTGAATAAGAATTACAAGAGAAAACTGGGGAAGCTCGAACGTGATTTAAGGGACTACAAAGATGGTAGGGCCTATGTAAACCCTATTAGATATCCCAAGAAATCACACTTTCATGGATTTCGTTCCCCCGTGGGTAGGGGTGGGGGAAGATCATTTGAATACCAACATAATTCTGGGAATGATAGGGTATTTTTTCAGGATGTTCAGCCATTATATAACAATTATGAAGGTGAACAGAATAGTTTAATAGATAACAATGAATTAGATCATTTTGACCCTTTAGGGGAAGGAGAGGAAGGTCCGCGGAGGTCGGAGAGACTGAAGAAACAGGGCAGACCCTCCTCATATGCAGAAATAACAGGGAAATACCATCAAACGAAACAATATGGGGGAAACGTATACAGATAGAACTACGGACAACATGTTTGGATAGTCCTGGTACTGTGATAATGGATAACTTTGAAGAAACATTCCCGGTGGGAACCATTAATAGTAACAGCAATAGTGTCTATGACAGTGACAATAATTTGGTCAATATGGACGAAATAGTGGATTCCCAGGGAGGGATAGTAGAAGAACAGTGGAATGATGTAAATAATGAAGTTACTGGTTTCCAAAGGAAATGTAATATTAGTACTGAAGGGAACTTCTTTATTTATAACTTCACAGAACTTGAAGTTACTACGGGATTTTTTGGTTTATTTACAAAGGGATTTTCATTTATACCTGTCAAGAAACCAAACATTGAGCAAATTTTATTGGATATAAAGTTGTTTGCAAGAAAGTTAAATCTAAAATCCATGCTTAAGAAAGAAGAGAATGAGTTGGTAGGAAAATTCAGAAGAAAGAGTCTGTTTAACCCTCCTTTACAGCAAGATATTTACCATTTTGAGACACAGGTCATTAATATGGTGAAGGAGGGTTTTAAATATAAAAATGAAGTTAAGGAATACAGTAATCTAGAGAAAGAAGAGGTTGAAGTGTTAAGGATGTTACAAAACAACGAAAAGATAAGAATCATGAAGCCTGATAAAGGGGGAGGGGTTGTCTTGATGGATGTGTGGGACTACACACGTAGGATGCTGGAAATATTACATTCAGGAGACAGATATCAGATAGCCTCAAGAAATGAATTGAATATAAGTTATAGGAAAATTGACTATTATTTAGAAGATAATTTATTACAAGGAAGTATTGATTTGGAGTTATATAATTATTTAAAAGTAAGTAAGCCGGTAATTCCAGAGATTTTCGGCATCCCAAAAATACATAAGGATGTAAATAACCCCCCCCTGAGGCCGATTGTAACATCCCAGTGCTCAAAGACACAGACTTTAGCCATCTATGTGGATAAAAAATTAAAAGAATTTTACAAATATTATCCACACATTCTCATTGATTCCTGGGATTTTCTCACCAAATTCAACACAGTGATATACCATGAAAAATACATTTTTTTAACAGTGGATGTGGTAGACCTATTTTCGGTTATACCACATGATACAGGTCTATTATGGTTTGAACATATGTTAACCGAATTTGGTTTTTTGAGTAGCAATGATTATAGATTAGTTCTTGAAAGCATGGAGTTAGTGTTAAAGAATAACTTTATATATTTTCAAGGGGAAATATACCATCAAATGGGGGGGGTGGCAATGGGGTCATCCTGTGCCCCCATATATGCCAACATAATAATGCTCTATTGGGAGCTTGAATATTTATTCAAATCCAGTTATTGGGATTATATTATAAAATATTTTCGTTTCCTGGACGATATTTTTATAGTTTGGAGTGGTACCCAAGACAAGATAGAGGAATTTCTTGAATATCTGCATACAACCACTAACTTTCTAAGATTTACATCACAACACGATATTATAAAAGTTAATTATTTGGATGTTACAATCATAAAAAATGAGATTAGGAATTGTTATGAGTCAAGGGTGTTTAGGAAAGGGTGCTTCTCTAACTCATACGTACACTTTGAGAGTGATCACCCATTTTTTTCTGAGAAGAAATATTATTAAGGGTCAGATGATCAGGGCATCACGCATGACAAGTGAAAATGATAAATGTGTGGATGAAATGAAAACTATTGAAAAATTATTTTTGGAAAGAGGATATCCATCTAAACTTGTAAAAAATGTCAAAAAGGAAATTTTGAAGAGAAGGGAAAGTGATTTCCCACCACTCCTGATTAATTCAATAAATAATAATGGAGGAGGTGGAAGAGACTTTAGGAAAGGTAATAATGAAATAAATAAAGGGAATGAACTACCTAGGTTAACACTTACTTACTATAAGGGAATAAACTGGATACAGAAAGGTATTAATGAGATTTGGATTATGTTTTCAAAGTTAAATACAGGTATAGAATATTTTAAGCAGACTTTGAAATTTAGTTATAGGAAAAATACTAATTTCAAAAAGCTGTTTGAATATAAAAAAGTACTTAATCCAAGTGGAGCACAGCAAAAAATGGGGACACATAAATGTGGGAGATGTGGGCAGTGTTCATTTATATCAGGGGAAAAAGAACTTGCACTAAGTGGACTAGGTAGAAAATTAAGAAGTAAAGGGTACTACACCTGCCAAACTAAAGGGGTAGTTTATTTGGCATATTGTTTAACATGTGAAAAATATTATGTTGGTAAAACTGAACGTAGGTTAAAACAACGAATTTACGAACATATGAGGGACATTAATAGAGGGAATGACAATAATGCACTATATAGGCATACCCAGATTTGTAGAAATGCTAATATAAAATTTTGGGTTTTAGAAGAAGTTAAGGTGGGAGTTAGGGGAGGTGACTGGCAGTCCCTACTTGAATACAGGGAATTGATGTGGCAGCTTAGGCTTGATACCTGTGGTCCAAGTGGGATGAATGATTATCTTTCCATTAAGCCAGCACTAAAACTCTTAGCCAATAACCCCAAAATTTAGAAAATTTAATGTTACTTTCAGCTTTTGCTTTGTTTCATCATACATTATATAGTTGTACATATTTTTTAATATGTATAATATATAAATGCATTTTAATAGAGTAATAACATGTTTTTTAGGTGGGATATATAGTTTGTGTGTTGTTTTAAGTAAATGAAATATACTCATATATATATATGTTTTTTTTAAACAAAAGTAATTTAAGTGGTAATTAATTAATTAATTAATTAATTATTCAATGTTTGAATAGTATTTAATGGTGTGAGAAGCAGTGTGTATTGGATTCTGATGAAGTCTTGGTGACAAGAAGAAAGCGCGCTCAATCCTGCTTTGTGTTCTTTGTGTTGTCGTATTAAACAAGTCTGATTCCAGTGGACGGTGTTGCTGTTTTTTACAACCCATTGTGGTTTAATTGTGAGGATTCACCCTTTATGGTAAAGCAAGCGGTGGTCTGTGTAATAAGTGTTAACCTGACAATATTAGTGATAAACCTGTGGACTTTGGGGCTACCAGTAGGACTAATAAGGACAGGTGCGTGACTGTACCCACTGACAGTCCTTCAAAGAAGAACTGCCCGAACAATCTTGGTAAAAGCACTGTGCTTACTAGAAGCAGGACTTTTTTGGGATCGAGTTCGTCGGGGGACGAGGCTTAAGTGAAGTTTTAGATGATTTTGGTATCATTAATTTGACTGATTTTTCATTTACTACTGTGGAGATGACTTTGCTAACATATGGTTTCAACTTTATTCCTAGTCAGAGAGCTGACTATGGTAGGACTATTATTGACATTAAGAAATTTACTAGACAATTAAATCTGTCTTACTTATTGCATGACTTACCTGAAAAAACTAACGTGGTTAATAAACCTTCCAGCTATGTACCTAATTTGCATTACACCATCAAAGCTTATGAGGAGTTGTGCATTAAGGATGTTAATTTGTTATTTAAAAGTAGAAATTCCTACCACGACAATTTAAACTGTCTGGAAAGAAAGGCGTTAAAACATCTAAAAGAGTTAACTGTGTTTTTTAGATTTATGAAAAGTGATAAAGGTTCGAACATTGTGGTCATGGATCATGATAGTTATAACCAGAAAATGCAAGAAGTTCTAGGGAATACTGCTGAGTACGAACCTATTATGTTTTTTGACATTCTGAAGCGGTTTGGTGAAGTGCACTCACATTTATATGATGCCTTAATGTGTGGTGAAATTAGTTTTAGTTTGTATAGTTTTTGTGTGGTTGAAAATCCAAAGATAGGTGTTATTTTTGGAATTCCCAAAACCCACAAGGACGTTTTAAATCCACCGTTACGTCCAATTGTTTCATCTCCGCACTCAGTCACTGAAGGAATTTCTTTAGTGATTGATGCCTTATTAGGTCCTTTACTTGAAAATCAGGCATCTTATACTAAGGATTCCTGGCATTTTTTGGAGAAAATGAGAACTTTTCACGGGAATCAAATTTTTGATCCCTCCAAACATATCATTTTCACTTTAGATGTCAACTCTTTGTACACCTGTATTCCCCATGATGAAGGGGTAGAGGCGGTACGTAGTTTTTTAGTAAAAGGAAAACTCTTCAATAATTCCCAAATTTCCTTAGTTTGTAGGTTTTTGGACATTATCTTGGAAAACAATTTTTTCCTATTTAACAACACATATTATAGGCAAAAGCGTGGAGTCGCTATGGGGTCTCCAGCGGCTCCAGCTTATGCCAATTTGGTTATGGCTTGGTGGGAGGGAGAGTTTATACCCATTTTGCAGGCACATTTTAACATTATTTTTTTCGGCAGGTACATTGACGACTTAATTTTTGTCATTGAGGGAAGTAAGGAAACTGTGGAGGTTTTGTTATATGAAATCAATACCTTGTCAGGTTTTCTAAAATTTACGATGGGTGATGTAGGATTATCTGTCAATTACTTGGACACACACATTTGGTGGGACTACACTGACAATTGTTTTCATAGTAAAATACATAGAAAGAGAACTTTTACTAATGGATACCTACATTACACTAGCGGTCACCCAAAACATATCATTAAAAACATTCCAAGGGGACAATTTATAAGAGCTAGCCGTATGACTACTAGGGAAATTGACGTCATACATGAGTTTCATTACATTGTTTATTTATTTACTCAAAGAGGACATGATGAGAAGTTTTTAATGGACACTGGTCATGAGATTTTTAGTAAACGGACTTCCTTATATCCACCAATATTAGTAAAGGGTATTACTAAAAACAATGCAGTTGATACTCAGTTAAGCAACATTACTAGCCCTGACCATTATTGTTCTTTTGAAATGAGCTCTGATTGTTTTCAGATAAGAACTATTTTAGAACAAAATTGGAAAGTAATTCAAGGAAACCATGATATTATTAAAGTTGTTGGTTCTAAACCAAACTTTGTGTTTCGAAAAAATAACACATTAAAAATGATTTTAGAGAGATCTAGTACTATTAGTACGGTTCCTATTACTAAGAAAAAAGGCATGTTTCGATGCAATAATTGCACAGCTTGTCGTTTTATTTTTGAAGGACCTTGTATTAACGTTGTTACATCTGAAAGAATTTTAGAAGTGCCTGGCTACGCTGATTGCACAAGCAGTGGGCTTGTATATATCGCCTTGTGCTCCGTATGCCCAGCTTTTTATGTGGGTATGACCACAAGAAGCTTGGGAACACGTATTAAGGAGCACTTGTATGCTATTAAGATTAAAAATTCCAACAATGCTTTATATAAGCATTCAACATCTTGCACAAATTTTAAGAAATTTATGTTCACTGTTTTGGAAATTTGTAGACATGACAGGAGAGCTGGTGACTTTAGGAACTATGTTGAGCAACGAGAAACCTTATGGCAGGTCAGATTGTATTCTGACCGCCCACCAGGTTTAAATGAAGCAGTTAACGTGAAATGTTTTTTAAAGCACCGTAAATTAACCATTTCTAAACATTTTGATACAAGAAGTCTATTAGATTTATTATTATAAATGTATTTTTAATTAGTTTCATTGTGAATTGCATATCTAATCTTGTTTCCCAATCTTTTTTTACCTCTTCTGATTGATTCCCATATTTATCTTGCAATATTTTATAAGTCTACTAATTATTCCTTTTTTAACAGAAGCTTCTATTCAGGGTTCAATTAAAAACTCAAACAGTGCAACTTGTTCCTTTAGGATTTCTATATCCCTTTCCCTTTGTCTGTACTCTGATAGCAACCCCTGAGAAGGAAAGCAATCTCTAGCCTGCAATCCAAATGTCTTCTTGGCCTCTTCCCATTTTTTTACCTTCCCTTCTCTAATTATTTGTTCCCAATACCATGGGTTCCTTTGCCAGCTTCCTCTAGTAAATTCTAGCCCCTTCTTGTCTATTCTCTGGACCCCTAATCACAGTCATCCCTATTGCAAGAAACTCCTTTCTCCATTCCTGTGTTGACTTAGTTATTAGTTTAGTTTCTGCTACTATATCAATATAATATTCCACTTTAATTTCTCCAAATCTTTTGGGTTTCTAATGCCATGACAGGAATGGACCCCATTCCTAAGTCAAAGTATGATTAAAGTTTAAGAAATTAGTACTGTTTCAGTCTTTGATGTTAGCCAAAACTGCTCTTCACAGCACCTGCATTGTGCCCAGAACTGACTCATTCTGCAATTCATATGGAGTTACATGTCTCAGTAACATATCTAAGTATGATTGTAAATTATTTTTTATATGATCCATTGTTCCTACTGCTATTGGAACTGTCTGTGCATCCTTCTTCCACATTGCACTGCAAATCCTGATATTTTATGACTTTGTGTCTCTCTCTGTGTAAGACACTGTAGTCACTGGGTGTAGCAATTTCAATGATCAATGCTACTTCTGTCTTCTTTTCATGGAGTACTATATCTGGTTTTCTTGTATCTGTTTTTTGAACTGTTGGTAATGGATGATCCCATGTCATTTAAACTTCAGCATTCTCTATAATGCTTTGTGGCTCATGTTACCAATGCTTCTCAGCTACTTCAATATTTTAATGCTTGCATAATCCCCAATGCAACAGTCTTGCCATATTATTATGCCTTTCAGTATACAGGCCCTCTGCCATTTGTGTATCACACCCAGCAACAAGATGTGCTACTGTTTCCAACTCTGTTTTACAAATATTGCATTTATCTGCTTCTCCAGCATGTTCAATGCACTTTGTAAACCAATGTATATGTAGTCCACTATCTTGGGCCACCAATATTAACCTTTCATATTTTGGTTTAAATTCACCTGTACTTAACCATTCCTGTGTTTGATCCTGATCAACATGAGGTTTCTCCAAGAGGTTTTGTACTTGCAACTATATTTATACTTTTTCCACATTTCTTGCCTTCTCATCTGGTCCTTCACCTTATATTCTTTCTTTTGTTTTTTTGGCACATTCAGTTGCTGATCGAGTTTTATCTACTTCTGGTTTGATTTCCATTCCCACTTGACACTGATATGCTGCTAAACTAAGCAGGGAAATCGTCTTAGATCTGTTCTCTTCATATTTTAAAATGTTCGCTATATTAAAATCTTGTGCGGTGAGCAGATATGTATGCAGTCCTACGATTGCAGATCTACACATGTAATCAATTTCGAAGAGGACCATACCACTTTCAGAACTTTATATAATCTTGGTATACATTGATTTTTATAAAGCATTTGATAAGAGTGAAGTATTTTCTTGTTTTCCTGTCCAACTGATCCAGTAACTTTTGGGGCCAGTCAATCACCCCAAACCTGTAAGTTAGAAACGGAAGAACAAATTGGCTGATAGCTTGACCTTTGTTCCTAGATGTTAGGGCTGTTTTCAGTATTAATTTTAGTCTTCTAAAATATTCCTTTAGAATATTTTTTAATATTTTTAATATTCTGTATGACTGTTGTTATTCTCCTTAAGGATCTGTGTCCAAAATTACATTCTTTTTTCATTTACTGAATTACCCTCCTGTTTCATCATCATCATCCCTTTCCATTTTGAATTTTAGCTTTCTGTCTGTGTTATGTACAACAGTTTAATCATGTAGCTCTAAAATATCCATTCCAATTAGGTAATCCTAAACCTTGATCGGTTGGGAGGATCAGCTTCTCCCACTAGATTCTTGCCCTCTTCCTCTCCCAAATAAAATCCTTCAACTCTTTATTAATTACTGTCCTGATCTGTGTATAAAACTAAAGGACTAAAAACATTTTACTGCTTGTATCTTGCTATCTATAATCATAAGCAAGAGCTTTCAGTTTCTCGGTTTTTGTATTACCTTTTTGTTTAGTCTCTTCCCACATATCCGTAGCTGCTGTAACTGAATCTTTTTAATCCATACTCCCAAATACTTCAGTTTACCATATCCACATAAATATGGGTATTGCTGGACAATTTCATGTCCGAGTACATAGTTTATAACTCTTGCTTTTGTTGTATCTGCAAACATTTGATATCCTGAAAAAAAAAACAGAATTGTCTTAGAATATACCACAACACTGGGATGTCTTTTTCTGCTTCCATCAGATACAAAACAAAAAAATACACACATACACATATATATATATATATATATATATATATATAATTAACTGTATTATTGTACTTGGAAATGCAATAATAAGGTTAATTAGAAGGATATATGAGGGATCACAGGCAAGAATCAAATATTGTACTTGGAAATGCAGAGCCACGGTTAGCGTTGTCGCCTCAATTGTGAACAATTGATTTAGTTTTTCTGGTATATCTTTAAAATCTGGCAATTGTTTATTTACTGCATTGCTCTCTTACTTAGGTTTCTTAGCTATAAATCTTAGTTCATTCTGAAGTATGCTACTTTACCCCCCCACCAAACTTTTCTGAATGTATTATTATAAAATAACTGCATGTTGTTGCCTTCATGCTTACTCTAGAATCTCTGTTTTTCTCTTTTCTTAGTTGAACTCTACAGTTCCCTACAAAACGGTGTCTACAGGACGGCAATCAGTTTCTCTCAACATTTAAGCAGAGTAGGTTACACACAAAAAGCATTTGTTAAGCTTTCACTTACAGTGCTGTGTAATTAAGCAGGTCACCATATTGGTCAGCCATAGGGCTCTTTTTTTCTACTTGAGTGTTTGCCTCCTTCCCCTGTAACTTAAGTAAACTGACTCTGACATTAAGAGCTATAATACTTACCTTATAGCTTTAGGACACCTTAGGAAACCTTGTAAACTGCAATAGCCCCGCTACATTCACCCTCGCTATGCTCGGGCTCTCTTCGCTTCCCTCCCTGCCCCCAATTCCCTCCTTCCCCCAGTACCTCTAAATTTATAGTACTATAGCCACTCCCCCACTATCTAGATCCTATCTGCTTTCATCTGGGATAATTCCTCCCACCCCCATTCTTCTACCTACATTTTAATAGCAGCTATTAGCTTTCATCTGGCATTCTCCCATCCTCCTTCCAGTACCTTTACCTCACCACTATATCTTCTGGTGTTGCATCACCATATAAAACAGTTCATTAACTCACTAGCTGTATCACAGATAATGATATACTCCTCTTTACTACCTCTCTTGTTCGCACCATACCTCCTTAGCTTGTATGAAAATCAGTTTCTCATGGGATTTCAGGTCCCAAAAGGCCATACTATCACCCCAGCTGTAAATCCTTCTGCCTTCAACCATACTTACAGTACCAGATCCTATCCAACATCTTGTTCAGTCTATCAACATCTCAACCCCAGGCACATTAGCTCTAGATCCAAACACTACCACAAACTAATAAACAAATTCCTGAAGTTCATCACCAAGTATAGACTCAACCTAATACTTGGTGGTGATATTCACCCCAACCCTGGCCCACCCACGTCAGATACACATACCCCTTCTACTTGCAATCTAAGCTACAAACCTACAATTAATAGGCCAATTAACTCTCTCCTAGCCTGTCATCTCAATATTAGAAGCATTAATAACAAGGTACATGAATTGCATGCACTTCTGGATGTCCACTCCCCTGAGATTCTCTGTTTATCTGAAACCTGGTTAAAACCTAACATTAAAGACAATGAAGTGTTGCCACCTGGGTACAACATACACAGGCTGGATCGTGCTTCGAGGAAGGGGTGGGGTGGGGTAGCTGTACTCTATAAATCTGAGTTGAATGTCACCATAGATGTAATACAATCACCTCAGATTAATAACTCAGAGATTCTTGCCACCAAATTGCAACTTAATAAAAATAAATGCATTAATATCATCTGTATGTACATTCCCCCAAGTAACAATATATCTACACTTGAAGATATCCTGCACTGGCTAAAATGTCACTACCCCCAAGAAACCTTACTACTTGGAAACTTTAACATAGACTGGGGCACCTGTTCCTCAGAATCCCCAACCACCCATATTAACCTGCATGCATTTACACAAATTATATCCACCCCTACCAGGATAGGTAAACCCAACCAAAAAGAAAGCATACTTGACTGGGTACTCATAAATAGTCACCTGCAACTGTAAACCTCTGGTACCCTCCTTGATGGCCTAAGCGATCACCTTCTCACATATGTAATTAAGCACAAAACCATTAATTCCCAACAACCCTTACTCAGAATGGTTAGAAACAATAAAAACATTGACCCTGCCAAATTCCAACAAGGACTAAACTCATGTAATTGGTTTATTCTAAAACACCTCCCCTTAGAGGAAGCAGTAGCATACTTTAACAACAAATTCCTTGAGATCCTTGATTTGCATGCACCTGTTAGTTCAAAGAGAACCAAGGCAAAAACTGAGCCATGGCTTTCTAAAGAGTCTAAACTCAAAATTACCCTTAGAAACAAAGCATGGGCTTTATGGCGTTCTTCTAAAGACCCTCAAGATCACATTAAATACAGGCAATCCAGGAACGAAACCAAAAGATCAATTTTATAACACAAAAAGCAATACCACTATAATTTACAGTAAATCAAAATAACCCTCAGAAGTTTTGGGCAGGTTTAAATAATCTACTAAATCCTGGACAAACTTCAACCCCAATCCCTGCTGCTAATATTGATAAAACCCCTGAAGATGTTTCTTACAGTTTTAACCGATTCTTTACTAAGACAATTCAAGCCCTAGCTAGCCAACTACCTCCTAGCTCCCCTGGTCCTGAAAGTAGCACCCCTAGAAACTTACTCGCATTCCGCTTCCAACCAGTCGCCACTTCACTTATCCGTACCTTGATCAAAAAATTAAATCCCACTACACTTTCTGCTGATCAACTCAATGATGAGTACCTACAAAAATCAGCTGATGCTATTGCTTACAATACTAATCAATTGAACCATAGTAGAAGCTAAAATTCCCACCATCTGGAAAATATCCTATGTAATCCCATTTCACAAAGGAGGCAGCTCTACTGAATTCTCCAATTATAGGCTAATAGCTATACTCTCTCCACTTGCAAAGATTATGGAAAAATGTATTCATAGACAACTCATGCACCACCTAATCCAGAATCACCTTATGGCAGACACTCAGCATGGCTTCCGTCCTCATCACAGCACTACTTCAGCCCTCCTAGCCTTTACCAACACCATAAACCATAATCGCAACAATAATTATATATCCTCAGCCCTCTTCTTGGATCTTTCCAAGGCATTCGATATGGTTGATCACCAACTTTTAATCCACACCCTGCAAACATTCTGTCTAGATACTAGAGTCCTTCAGTGGTTTCAGTCCTACCTGAATGGTCAACAGCAGGCTGTCCTCTGGCAGAACAAACTCTCTAACCTTCTACCTAACACCCTTGGAGTACCACAAGGCTCTATACTAGGGCCCTTGCTGTTCTCCATCTTCATTAACGACCTTTATACTGTCATCCCAAAAGTCAGCTGTATCCAATATGCTGATGACTCTACTCTGATTTGCTCAG
Organism: Protopterus annectens; assembly: GCF_019279795.1. NCBI lineage: Eukaryota > Metazoa > Chordata > Ceratodontiformes > Protopteridae > Protopterus > Protopterus annectens. The sequence continues at coordinate 691,342,364 of NC_056734.1, read as the reverse complement.
CCACATCTCCAGTAGAGTTATGGTCAGCTACCCAGACCACCTTTAATACAATAGAAAACTGACTTTCTGAATGTCGGCTGCTCCTAAATCCCAAAAAAACTAAAATGCTGTTATTTTCACCAACACGTAGGTCTACCGTTTTCACCTTTACCATAAATTCAAATGATGGCACAATAATCTCCCAACCCCTCTAGAAAACTATTAGGTGTCATCATAGACAATAATCTCAAATTTGACCTACATGTTAACCAAACTATCAAAACCATCAATACAAAACTAGGGTCACTTTACAGAATAAAAGCCTTCCTAACCACTCCAGCTAAAATTGCCATAGCTCGTTTTCACCTTCTTTCAACCCTTCTGTATGCATCCCCTCTACTCTCAAATTTAAACAAGACTGTCCTTAACAAACTCTCAGTTTGCTACAACCACATTGCCAGGTTTGCCACTGGGCTGCCTTTTTGGACACATCATTGCATCAGTCTAAATCAGCTTGGGTGGCTTGAACTACCCAGCCTAATCCAGTATAACCAACTGATTATGGCCTATAAAATCCTCTATAATCCGGACAATACTCCTGCACTTAAAAATATTATCACCCCCTATAACAATCCTAGACCGCTTTGATCCTCTAACAAACTACTAATTCAGACTACCAAGATTAATAACACAGCCGGTAACTCTCTCTTTGCAAACTCTGCAAGTAGATCTTGGAACTCTCTTCCAGCTGATATTACCTTACTTTCCACCTTAGGTCAATTTAAAACTAGACTCAAACAACATTTGTCACTTAACTGGCTATGTCAATGTATCAAGCCTGGATAACTCTCTCTAGAATGTGTAAAAATCTGTTAACCAGTTTACTGTGTAATTTAATTTAATCCTGACTTGCACTTGGGATTAACTCTAACCTGTGGAACTTGTTTAACTTGCTTACTTATGTAATCTTTGTAAATAGTCTATTTGTAATATGTAATGCTGGTATTATGTAATGCTGTATCTGCTTACCCTTGAAGCTTTTCTCCCCGGGCCTCCGCTGAAAATGGACATGCATCCAGTCAGACTATCCCAGTCAACAAATGTAAAATAAAAATAAAAATTAAATATATATATATATATATATATATATATATATATATATATATATATCACCTATAAATAAAGCCAATGTTTCTTGAACACCATACCAATTAAATCCGTGAATTTCTGAGTCCCTTATTTTCTTTGCCAGTGGTTCTAAATTTTACACAAATAACAAGGAGAAAGAGGATGCCCCTGCCTAGTTCCTCTGTTCAGACACAACTTATCAGAGAGGAAACCTCCCACTTTGATTCTTGTCTGTGATCCCTCATATATCCTTCTAATTAACCTTATTATTGTACTTGGAAATGCAATAATAAGGTTAATTAGAAGGATATATGAGGGATCATAGGCAAGAATCAAATATTGTACTTGGAAATGCAGAGCCACGGTTAGCATTGTTGCCTCAAAGCAAGAGGTTCTCCCGTTCGATTCTTGGCTAGAGCACCTTCTGTGTGGAGTCTGCATGTCCTCCCCACGGTCGAGTGACATTTAAAGACATGCAGGTAGGTGCGTGCATGAATGGGTGCGCCTTCTTTGAAGGTTGGGCATTGGGCTGGCAACTCGGCACCGTAAAAATCCACTGCCAATCATTAGCAGATCGGAGTTCCACTGTGGCGACCCCTAACCGGGAAAAGCCGAAAGACATTAGTTTTTATTGTTCTTGGAAATGCAAATGCTTCCATTGCCCTACTCATAAAATTCCAGCAAATGCTTTGTCTGCATCAAGACCAACAGATAATAGCATATTTTGTTATATTCTCCTTTTCTCTGGATCATCATTGTTCTGTTAATGTTGTCAAATGTTTGCTTTCCCTCCACAAAATTACATTGGTCCATAGCTATAAATGTTGGTGTCACCTTTGTCATTCTTTTACCCATTAAAGATTTGAACACTTTATAATCATGGTTTAGAATTGAAATGGGCTTATATGAAGCTGCTTCAGATGGGTCTTTACCGTCTTTAGGTATTACATCCACCACAGTTTTATTCCAGGATATTATAGGTGATGTATCTTGAGATGTATAGTGGCTACAGGGAAATTTGATTGTTAACTTTCAATCATTCCAATCACATTTTGGTTGTTGCTAACTACTACAGTTCCAATTCCTGTAAGTGTTGCAGTGAAGAATGTGGAAAACTGTGGCCATAATGTGTGTGACACCTGTTTATAAGAAGGATACAAACAAATTACGATTAAGATCACTGCATAGCTCTCAACCTCTGAGCAGTGAAAAAATTGTAGTTTATACGTTTAATAAGGTATGCACCCTTAAACAAGTCTGAATTTATAAAAAGAAAACATGAGTTTAGGAATGAAATCTGAGGGCCAAAACCATACTGTTAGGCCTAAATCGTAGCAGTTCATAGTATTGATCACTTAAGGATCATTTCAGTTTGATACCTTTTCAAATTTAGCAACCTCGAAACATCAAAGACATATGGCAGTATTTCTGTTGACAGGTACACTCACATGGAAAGAGAACTATACTTGTTTTTCAAAGACTGCCCAATATTTCAAGGCTGTAAAGGAGCTCCCAATCATAGCTTTCAATCTTCTGTCTACAGAATGTGGATTAGTACTTCTCATAATGTGAAACAAATAGGCAAACTATGGCACATTTAATTCAAATTTCTCACACAGTTATTAAAAACTGTTATGTCATACCTACAAATGAGTGTTTTGATAAAAGATTCTGTATGATTTACTATAAACATTTGTTTAAAGAAATAAAAAAATAAATGTATGATAAACTTTTCAGTTAAGGAACAATGCTGACCATAGCTGAGATATATGCATTAACTATGTTCTACAAGGAATAGGAGAGTGCACTTATGACTGATTTATTTAGGCAAGTGTTGTGATCTAAACTTACACCTGGGCAGTGCAAGTTATAGTAAAGAAATTCGCTTGGCAACATTGGATATTCTCCCAAATGTCCCTGATCAGTTTTGCTCTGCCCCTCCTAAAATAAAAGGTGGAGGACTGTAGTCAGTAAATAACAACAACCATCGCGGTCACTTAGTTATTTTTATCTAAGAAATGCATGCTAGCTCAAGTTCTTTTAGTCCGTCAAGTTTATAAGTCAATAGTATCAATATTTAAAGTGTGTTCCTGATTCAGAGCATTTCTCCCTGGTTATTATTATCATTGTTATTATTATTATTATTAACTCTGATTTTAGACATAAGCGTTTGAGAACAGATACTGGCACCTTGATTGGTAGTGCATTCTTTGTTTGGTAGCAGAAGCAGAATTACTTGTCCAAGGCTGCCTAATTGAGATGTAATTACTTGCTATCAATATTTATGCAATGGTGCAGAACTTCATGGAAGCGCAATGAAGCTGTTGCTGATTGCACTATAAAATACCGAAGAGCCAAAGGCAATAAGCTGCTGCCAATTACTTTTCAGTAGTGTAACATTCTAAGCTTCCAAATCAGTATGAACGACTGTTTAACGAGTGTGCCTTGTAAATTAATGGACGCAGGTGGCACATTTCGCTTTTTTGCACTGGCGGTAATTCAAAAACGTGGAGAAGCACCATATAAAATTATAAGGAATGGCAACACAAAATGCAGCCTCCTGGTACAGAGTTGGGCCAAAACCAAGAGTAAACCTATCAGTTTTAAATGCAATACTGTCTGCAAAGAACAAACAGTGGGCATTGGGCAGCAGTACGATCCACGGTGACAGAATGAGGGTCTCAGTAACATTGAAATGCTAAAGTAAATGTTGACTTCAGCTCATCCCTTCATATATCTATTAGCGTAAGAAATCTCGACAAAGCAAAAAATAATTGGAATTGAAGACCCAAATTATGGGCAGATTTAGATATTGCTCTTATAAACTTAGAAAGTTGCTGGAATATAAAGATTTGTGGTAGCATTGCATTTTCTGAAAAACGCGAGGTCTGAAACTCAACTGTCTGTCATTATTTAATGACTTCGAGCTTTAATGATTTAAAGCCACATATTTTATGAGGAACAGATCAAAAATATGGGGCAAAATTTAGACATTCTGAGAAAATCTGGACAGCTGAAAGGTACTCTTCCCTCAGATATTCAGCAGTCGTAGGCACAATAGCCCATTCTCCACAGTTAGGGGCAACACGGCAATGGGTTTAAGTTCAAGTATAATCTTTGCCAAGCATACACCAGAGCCCTGTACAACCACTGGCATACATTGCGATCACTTAACTCCATCATGCCCTGTGGTAACTAAGGTGAACCTGAAGCAGAGACGCCTCAATAACCGTGCCCATCATAGCGTCACGGATGACGCATGGTCAGGAAGTGGCGCGCCGACTCGTCGAGCAGTGCGGGAGGGGGCGAGGCGGGTGGTGGATCCCTCCCCGCTGCGGCTCGATTCAAACTCCCGGCGATGTCCTGATCTGAAGGGTGTGCAGTACTGATCACTGCTAGGGTCCCCTCCAGCGGAGTTTTTGCGCTGCCTTTAGGAGTACCGTGCCCCGCGTTCTTTGAATTACTGCTATACTTTTTGCCCTAAGCTCAGTACTTGTGTCTGTGTTTATATGGTGTGTAGGGATAGCACTTATTAAGGAGACATGCTAAATGAAAGCAAGATCCTAGGGTCTTAAGACTTGGGCAAGGTTTGTTGCAAGCTGCTAGACTCTAGGCACTAATAAATGTTTGTCCTCCTTTAGCTTGTTTTGATGGTTAGTGTGACATATTTTTGTGTATTGCATTGTTCTAATTACATAAAGAATTACATGAACGCTCTTTCTTATGTTGGCACAGGATTACAGGGAGGATGGTATGGATCTGGGCAGTGATGCTTGCAGCCGTTCCAGCTCGGAGTCCAGTTCCAGCAAAGTGACCCCTTGCTCAGAATACAAATCTTCACCCAGCTTGGACTTGGTTACTCTGGAAGACTACGACGATGACGAAGACGACCAGGAATACAAGAAAAAGGTAATCGAGGAGTGGGAAAGTGATTGCAATGACAGCACAGTGAGTAGGTTTGGGAAATCACTGAACAGCAGTGGAACTACAGAGGATCTACCTGATGTTAAAAGTGTCACCCCGCCTCCTCCTAGTGGTAGTATGCACGAACTTAAACAGAATGGCTGCGTAGGGTCCACAGAAACAGGTGCCAAAGGGAGTAAAACACTGAAGAAGCTGCATTATACAGTATATAGAACAGATGGAACTGTGTCCATTAAACACCTAGAAAGGTTAGACACGTCTCAGGTAAAGGAGCCTCAGCTACCAACCATGGACTGGGAGGCTTTGGAGAAACATCTGGCTGGTTTACAGTGTCAGGAGCAGGAAGTACGGAACCAGAACCAGAGACAAGGGAGGACCAACTACACTTCAGTAAGTACTAGTTTTGCTTCGTGTTCAAATGTAATAGTACTTAACAGAAATAGTATAATCTCCTTAAAGTCTGTACCAAAGCATTTCATAAGAAGTTAGTATTATGTAAGGAAGTCTAAATTTGCAGTGTAAACATTTTTTAAGTTATAGATTAATAAAATAAAAAATATTTTATTATTATTATTATCATCACAATCATTAAAAAAGACACAAACAGATCTGGAATTATTTTTGTATGTTTGTTTTATTCTAATACACTTTCAGTGGGCATGATACTACTTGGTAGAATGTGACTGTCTGGTCCCATGATGCAGTATGCAGGTCTTGCATGTTTAGCTGTATAAACTGTGGTGTGAATTTCATGGCTTAGCTTGTCTCTTACCCAAGAAAAAGTACTAGGTGCATGCATATTGTAAGTTCACAATCAGATGTGCATATGTGCATGGTTTAATCTGTGCTTTGTAAGGGTTAGTACTCTGCAGTGTGTAATACTGAATGTAACTATATCAACATTCTGACTATCACATAGCCAGTGCTTCAGATGTGAAATTAGGTAGAAAATTGCATGCAACTCTGGTATCATTTGCATTCTATCACTGTGATTACTGTTTAATGAGTATGTTGCTTATTCTACTGCTAAGACTTAGAAGTTATAGTTTGTCTTCCTAAATGTTACCCATTTAATTCCTGCAAAGAGCGAAGTGTCGTCTGCATCTTAAAAGCCTGTGTGATACTTTTGATATGCAGCAAGTTGATGTATTGCAGGAGAACATGTTTGTGAGTGCCACTGCCTGGTATAATGAAGGGTGTATTTTATCCATTACCTCACAAATTAAATTGGTTTGTGTTTGTTACAAAAGTAGTGAAGATTATCAGTACTGATTTTGTGCAGTTTGTTCAGCTGTTATGGTTTGGGTTTGTATAGTCTGGAAATCAGCAGAGCTTGACCATGCTCGCTGTCTAGTGGAATGGGTATATAGTCAGTAATCTAAAGTGCAAAACCGTGTTTAACTGTGCATTAATCAGTCACTGTATTGTGCAATTCTGTGTTGTCTTCAAATTTCCTTGAAATCAAGGCTCACTTTGGGGGAAAATATATTGCTGGTCTTAGTGGGTCCACATTGTTTTGGTTTATTAACAGCAGTAAATAAAAGTTTTGTGTCTAAGCAGGGAGCCGGTGAAAATGAGCTGCTCATCTGGCATGGCAGAATTGCCTACCCAGTGCATTGTTGACCTAAGGTTTGGTAAAAAGCATGGTGCCATGTATGTTTGCAGATGGGCAAGCTTTCTTGCAAATTATGTCTTGGGGCATTAGAGTAACAATATTATGTACAGGTATTGGTGCTTTGATAAAGAAGTGTTTATAGAATTGTTTGGGTGATGCCTGTTATGTGCTTTATCACATCTTCCCATATTTATGCTTTTTTTACACCCTTGCTTCTGGCATGTTGAATTTCATGAATGGTAAGGCAACAAATGTTACTTTAGGTTGCATCTTCTTAACTGGTATGGTTTTTATTTTCTGTCTTTTGTAGCAGAGGATTGTAAACAAAATGCAGGCGTATTGCCATGGTTCCCTCAGTACAATGGTACAAACATTAAACAAACAGCAAACATGGATGTGGGTTCATGAAGCAATGTTTGGTAAAAAGGAAGCCCTGAAAGATGCATCAGTGATGAAATGACAAGGAACCGTTTACTTACAGAAGAAAACCAAATGACATATAAACATAAAATTTAATATGAAATTGAATAAGTAGCATATTTTAAGATAGCTGCTTTGTAAAGTTGGTTATCACAGAGGGCACTAGTCTTGCAGGCAAATTCCAGAGGGTGTTATAACCACCTATAACTTTAAAGTATCTGGGGAAATGAATGCAGATTACCATTAAATGGTTCAAACTTGCTGATTTTTAAGTAGAAATGGTAACTGAGTTTTCACACACAATCTGCACAAAATGTTAGATTTGCCTGATGTACTAGCTTTTGTTAAATGCTTTGAGAGGCCCTCTTATACCATGCAGTTCTGTTTAAAGATGAACCAATCAGAACTGTTTATGTGGAATATGGAAGTATCTCCCAGTCACTTGCATCATGGGTTATATATGTTTATGCTGTATTGCTCTCAAACTGTTGTATTAAGACTTGGGGGCAAAGAATAATGAGGTAAAATGTTCAGAATCAGGGACTATTTTAAAATTATGCTTTTAGATACTTATAAATTTAATGGAATAAGGCATGCATTAGAATGCATTTGTATAAAAAAATAAAGGTTTACCATTGTTGGTTACTTACACTCATTGTAATGACAGTATTGTTTCTTCTCTTTTGAATGTGCCGATTTCTATATTTTCTAAAGGTCTTGTGTTTATGTCTGCTGTAGATAGTACAAGTAAGAGCGTCTAGTCATATGGACTTCGACACAGTTTGCACCTGGACCAGATGTTGATATATGTTTTTCATTGGAAGAAGCCCATGAGTCATGTATTTTGATAGGGGTATATCATTTCATATTCTTTGTTGTACTTTATATTTGTCTTGTTCGTAGAACATATACTATACCTGAATGCTTTTTCTGGTCCCTTTTACCACCTAAGTCATTTTTTGAGTTCTGGAGATGTTACTGGTGTAGTAACACTTTTCGTTTATTAGTTGTGTGGGTTTGTTTTTGTTAGTTTTAATTTTCACAGCTTGAACTAATTATGTAGAATATGTCTGGAAATGAGCTGCATCAGCATGCCTTTCATAGTAAAGATTTTGAAGTAATATAAATAAGAATGAATGCACATTTAATCAATTTTTATAGTTCAGCTTAGAACATTTTTTTTGAAAGCATAGATATCGTTGTACATTAAGGAATGCACTTTGTCTCTGTGGTGTCCAGGTAAAAACAATGCAAGACCACCATGACTGAGTGACTTGTTTTTGTCAGTAAAGGAAACATGCAGTAATCTAGCAAAAGTCAGTTGCATATCAAAATAAAAAAAATAATCTTTGGGGGATCTCAAAGAAAACATACTCAGACTCTGTGCATATTTAAAAAGGAGAATAGCAGTCTTAATATATTATTTTATTGGGGTATGAGCATTTATGGTTACATTTATAAATATAAGGCTTTTTATTTTTTTAAAGTTTGTGTTTCTGTTGCTGATCATTTCTTTCCCATTTGCTGAAACAAGTAAATATTTTAATTGCATAACCCCCCTGTTATACATATCACTGCTGCATCACAGTTCTTTATTCCATGGTTCAGTTCTCAGCTGGGATGAATTCTCTGGAATTTCATGTTCTTCCTGTGTTCATTTAGCTTTTCACCAGGGTCTTCCCTTTCCTTCCATATTCTACAAACATGTCAGTAGGTGAACCAGGGATGCCAATCTGCCTTAGACTGTAGGTGTGATTGTCAGTATTTGAGTGTATGTGCCCTGCAAGGAACTGACATTCCATCCAGGGCTCATTCCCACATTGTGCCCCTTGGTTGCCAGAACAGTCTTGACCCTGCATGATCACAAAATGGGTATAGAAAATGGATGAACAACAGCTTATTTACATGTAGGAATCAAGAAAAAGCAGTCATCCACTTTTGCTGTTGCTCCATGGGGTGCTGTTATATACATTGCAGTATGGATTAAGGCACTGTGCTTGACTAGAAGTGGAAATAACCTAAAACCATGTCTTGTTACTTACATCAAGGTAACAACCTCAGTTATGTAACACAAAGAGAATGTGGGTGCAGAGACCCAACACAGATAGGTGCAGCCTTTTGTGATTAAAAAGCTGTTTCTAGATTTTTCCACTTTCAGGATACATTATAGGATTTGGTACTATGAAGTATTCAAGCCAACTTGTAACCAACTACATACACTCTTGTAATGTAGGAACCATGCTTGGATACCTCTTTTTGTATTTAATAGTGGATCATTGTTGGAAGGTTATATTGCCCCACAGGAATATTGCTTAATTTGAATATATGCTCTTCGTAACTGTATGTGGGCACTGTATGATTGACTTGTTGGGCTTGTATATTGGGTGGAGAGATGCCTGTTCCTTGGTTCAAGTGACACACACACACACACACACACACACACACACACACACACACATACAGACACACACACACAAATGCACACACACACACACACACACACACACACACACACACACACACACACACACACACACACACACACACACACACACACACACACACACTATCTCTATGAAATACCTTCTGAGATCCAAGGAAAAGTTCTTCCCTAAAATCTGCTACCTGCCCCTCTTCTTCCTGTTTAAGATGATCCATCACATTTCTGACTTTATGTTTTGCACCCATAATGTATCCTTCACTCTCTTGTCTCTGGTCAGAAGAACTCCATCCCTTCTAGTGTCTAGTCATAGCCTTTTCATCTATCCTATGGAGGTTATGGACCTTTCTGATGGCCTTCTTTAAGCAGCCCAATGCTTCTTCCCTTATATGGTCTCCAGAACTGCCCAGAGTATTAGGATGTGGCTTGGCTAATAGATTTGGGGCATTATCTTTTTGCTTCCAGGGGCTGTACTCCTGAAGGTACGCCTCAGGATTTTTGGTTTGCTGTTGGCGTTGATCTGTCTGTCTGCTATGGGTAGTACACTTTGAGGTATGATCAACACCTCTAGATCCCTTTCATTTTCTGTTGCCATCATTCAGCTGATACTTTTTAGAAGGATCACTGCAGTACAAGTGCAGGACTTTCCATTTGTCATCAGTGATCCTAAGCTGCCATGTTACTGTCAGACTGTTTAGCTATTTCAAGTCCATTCTTAGCCTATTCTGCCATCATGCATTGCTGCAGTTGTCTTTGCATTGGTTAAGACTATGTTCCTGTACTCTTCTCTGTCAGAGCTGTCTGAAACAAACACAGTGAAGATTACGTGTCCCAAGGTATACCCCCTACAATACTCCACACTTAATTTCTGTTATTCCTGACATTGCCCTTTCTTACCACAGTTCTGACTCTCCTACCACAGAGCCATGCAGCACTACAGTTCTTCAGTCATGATTATGCCCAGAATCTTTCTGGTGTTCCTGTTAACCTTATGTCTAGGACCAAGTCTGATGCTTTGGTGAAGGCCAGGGAGACTTTATCTACTAATATTCTGCTGTCAGGTTCACCTGCAGTGCTGTCATAAACACGGATTATGTCTGAGGGACAACTTCTTTTCATCTTGAATTAACAGTTGATGGTGTCTTTTAGACTGTTGATGTCCTTTCTTATCACTGTTGGAGTATTCTTGAACTAAGGGATCTTCTGCCAAGGATAGCCCAATGTCTGGCCAGTATACCAAAGCCAGTAATACTTATAAGCACTGTACATCACACTTATGCTGCCTGAGCAAGATGTAGGGCATAAAGGTGATGTACTGATGTCACACTCAGTAATTCGTTGCCACCAGTCTGAATGTCATTGTTTAACATCTGTATGAACACGCTTCTGCTGTGCTGGTTACCAAGCAATGTTTGCAGATAAGTGCCCCATTGGGATTTCTTCTCTTTCTTCTATTTTTTTTTTGTTGTTGTTGTTATTTTCATGTTATCCAGAAAGGGAAAATGTCAGTGTGGGAGGCAGATTCTCCATAAAGACCATCACGACCAGTGTATCTTCTGTTTAGGTGCTTCCCATGATCCTGCTCAGTGCTCTATCTACCAGGCATTCGTACCCAAGACCCTAGGCAGTCATGTTAACTCCTTGTCCATATACCTGAAAACCAGTGTCTTTAGTTGTTGGCTCAAGGTGCTGTAGCAGAATCCTCCCGTTCTGAGGGTCAGCCTTTTGCCAAGAAGATGGCCAAAAAGTTAGGTCTGATCCAGCTGCTGTCCAGCCTCTCCCTTGTATGTTTCTGTCAAGGCTGCTGAAAGCCAGGAGGAACATCTGGTGGTTGCTTCAGACTCCTCTGCTGTGCCCCTGTCAGAGGCCAGCATGGCTCCAGCTTCTCATGTTTCTTCAGAGGCTTTTCAAATGTCTATACTGGATGTTGAGGGGGAAGCTCTGCTGATTATATCCAAAGGTTGGCAGGGGTTCCTCAGATCTTAGTTAGGGAGGAGATTCCTACAACCATTATTGAGTTATGCCAGGAGTATGACTGTCCAAGGGTGTTTTGAGTGGAGATTATGTAGAACAAGAAACAAAAAGCAAAGCATCTTTCCCATGTTGTTAAGGACCCCCGATATGAATGGCTGGATTTCACATAGGGTTTATTTAATGCTTTGATGATCCTGAAGCCTCCTCAAGGGATCTGTGTTCATACTCCTCCCTGGTCTTCCACTTCACTCAAGAGGCCTAGAGAATTGGATTCCTCGGATGAGGACCTGAACTCAAGGGAAGAATCCTTGGCTTATTCTTCCGAAATCCCTTCCCCCTTGGACTACTGCTCAGAAGTGGAGGACTCCTTCAGCCTAGATTCCCCTTTGGAGGAGCTCTAATTTGAGATACCATCGCCTGTATGATGGGTTATTTTAAGTGGGACTGTTTTCAAGTCTCTGAGATTCAGAAACGATATTAGAAGCTCCTACAGATGGAGTCTCCCAAGCCATCTTGCTCCTCCTGTTGTGGCTATCTTTCTGGTTACTTTCTCGGCAGAGTCTGTAGCCCCTGACTATCAGCCTCCTGCATCTAAGAAGCCAGATAGATTCTATAAAGTGCCTGAAAAGTACAAATTTCTGTATAAATACCCTTCTGCTGACCTTTCTGTAGTATCAGTTTCCTCTGACAAGTCGTCCAAGTGATTGCTTTCTACCAAGCTGATGCCTACTGATAAGAATAGTAGGACTATGCAAAGGCTGGGCAAGAACGTTTACACTGCTCCCACTTTATCTTTTAGGGCCATCAACTACCAGACTCAAATGACCAGGTGACATCCAGTTAAAATCCCACTGGACTGCCAACAATTAGGGTCTATATTACAACGACGAATGCTTAAATATTCGAATCTGTAAAGGTCAACCTTAACAGATCGAACAGTTAAATGTTCGAAGTTGTAAAAAAAATAAATTAAAAAAACAAAAAAAAAAACAAAAGGGTTGTAGCAGGGGCAAGCCCCCTGCACCCCCCCCACACACCCCCACTACTTAAATATACCATCTCCAAGATCGCACTTCAGTGAACTACAGTGTGGAAATGGGAAATTTCCAATTCCCTACACTGTAGCACAATCTTGGAGGTGGTATATTTAAGTAGCGGGGGTGTGGGGGGGTGCAGGGGGCTTGCCCCCCTGCTTAAACCCTTTAGTTTTTTTTTTTTCACTTCTAATTTTTTTAAATTTTTTAAGAAATTCAAACGCTTAACTGTTTGATCTCTAAAGGTCGACCTTTAGATATTTGAACATTTAAGCGTTCGTGGATCTAATGTAGACCCCCACCAATTAATGTGATGTCCATTACTATCCTGGGTCAGTAACTAATACGCTTCAAACTTCACTACTGACTCTAATGTGAGATTGTCACTTAAACAGGAGTAATATTTTACAATTTTCCCCCTAAAAGCACAGCAGGAACACACTCTATTTTCCTTGGACTGGACTGTATACCTCTGTCCACCCCTAATGTAACTCCTTAATACACACTTCAGAGCAATATGTCCCAGTTTAAGACTTCTGATACACTCACACTCAAAGTAAATATACATCTCACTCATCCAAACACTTCTGGGAAAGTCTGATACAGATTTCCAGCTGTGTCCCTTCCTCAAAATAATTTGATAATGCTGCCACCAATTAGAGTGTCTTCATGCCTTTCTAAAGGGGTGTCCAATTATCAATCAAAATTGAATATCAAAATAAATGATAGCCATGACCCGGGCAGCCAGGCCTTTAAGGGGACCTGGGGAGTATCAAACAGGTATAAACACTCTCTAATCTCTAAAGAAAAATACTGATTTGCAGCCAGAATGTAAAGTAATGAAAAACATTTAATAATAAGTAAAATGATTACAAGAATGTAAATCAATAGCTTACAATAAACACCAGAATTCAATCACCAGAAATGTAAAATTAAACTGTAGGATAGAAGTCCATCATTCTAGAAAAACTCTGTCTTAATAAATAAGCTTTACAAACCTAACTAGAGAATACTGTCCCTGATCAAATCTAACACATAACATCAAGGCAAATGCAAATTTACAGTTTTTGGTGAGTTCTCTTTTCTTTGGGTATCACTGCACAGCACTGTAACTGACTGCAGCTCTTCATAAACTGCTCAGCACTTGACTAACTTTCCTGTCAATCAGTTGTTCAAATAATCACCTAGCAAACAGGAGCATTCTAATGACATCACCTACTGTACAGCTGATTCTCCAGAGTTTGTACTTTAGAATGTACCTCACAAACATGTGTAATTAGAAATGTATCAAAACACTGACAGCTTCTTTGAACATTCTGTGTAAACAGGAGAATACTCAACATTTACATTTTCACAACTAGACATGCTGGCATACAATACAAGTTAGTCTGAGAATATACACAAATCTCCTGCCATTCATGCTAACAAAGATGACAGTGTTTTCATCTTCTTCACACCAGGTATGCTTTGTCTTTCCTTTCTCAAGTTTCTAAGGTGGTTTCTGAACTTTCTGCCTCTGAGAGGAAGACCTCGGCAGTTTTCATGCTGGGATCTTCCTCTGAAGTTGTTCACCACTCAGTCAAATGCAACTATGATGCAGCTGATGCTGCTTCCAGGGCTGCTGCCTTTTGTTCAGTTAAGAGGAGCTATTCTTGGCTTTATCTTTAAGCTTTGCCTGATGACATTAAGACCAAACTTTTAGATGTTCCATTGGATAATAAAAATCTTTTTTTGGATCTGATGCTGCTGAGCTCTTCAAGTCTGTCCAGGACAAGGGAAAGCCTTGCAGGAACTGAATCATATTTTTGTTTCTCCTGTTCCCAAATTTTAGAGTCTGCTTTTGTTCATAGACAATTTTGCCCTCCTCCTAAGAGCAAGACGTCTACTCAGACTCCTGCCATTCAGAAACCTACTTTCCAGGATATGGCGGGTTCTATTTAACAGCTTGCTTCCTCTTTCCCTTGGACAGGTTCCCTTTTCTCTCCATCTTTCTCTGTCTCTTCCAAACTGGCTACAAATCAGAACAGATTCTTGGGTTCTGTCCATTATCCATCATCAGTATTTCATGGCTTGGAAGACACTTCCCCACTTTTCGGGCATTCCTCAGCCTCCTTATGAAGAGCACTCTAATTTTTCAGAAGATTTTCACTTTCTTTTAGCTATGGAAATTACACTTTGGGTACGATCAACACCTCGATTCAAGTCATACCTTCTGCCCAGGTAGGAAATGGGTTTTATTCCAGAATGTTTTTGGTCCCAGGAAGGGAAGGCATAAGCAGACCAGTTGGATCTTTCCAGGCTGAATGTCTTTGTCAAGATTCCTTCCTTTTGGATGTTTTCTCTGCATACATTATTTCTTCTTTTTCCACCCCAGGTCTTTCTAGTATCTTTGGATCTCAAGGATGCATACCTTCACATCCCCATCCATCTTGTCTTCAGGAAATGTTTGTGTTTCTCTGTCTCTTCCTTGCATTTTCAGTTCTCTGCTTTGCCCTTCAGCCTCTCTACTGCCCAAATGGTATTCACCAAATGCATCACTCCTGTCATTATTTTTTGCAGTTTGTGAGGAATTCAGATCTTTCCCTACCCAGGCAATCTGCTTATTCAGGCTCCTTTCCCCAACTGTCTGCTTCAGGATCTCAGGTTTACTACTTCCCTGCTATAGACTCTAGGGTTCATTAAAAACTTACAGAAATAAGTTCTGACACCTTCCCAGGATAATATTCTCCTTGGCTGCAGACTTTAGACAGTTCCCATGTTGGCATCTCTGCCTGACCCCAAGGCTCTGTCTCTAATTGGCTTTTCCCAATCACTTCTTCCTGTAGTGTCTGTCACTGCCAGGGAATTTCTTCCGTTATTTGGGTTCATGGCCTCCGCCATCCCCATGCTCCCTCTCACCAGGCTGCATATGAGGAAGCTTCAGTGGTATCTCAAGTCAGTGTGACTTCAACATTGTCACCCCTGGACTTCCCGGTACCTATCTTTCCCTTCCCTGTCTTAAGCTTGAGCTTCAGTGGTGGATTTGTCAGCTTTCACTCAACCTGTGGCTTCCTTTTCAAGCTCCAGTTCTGACTCAGGAGTTCTTTGCAGACACCTCAGACAGGAGGTGGGGTGTCTCCTGTGGCCTCCTCAAGGTTCAGGATATCTTACCTCCTCATCAGAGGTCAGATCACATCAGTGTAAAGGAGATGAAGGCTCTACTTCTGGCTCTTCAGGCTTTTCATTCTATATTTCATCCAGGGGCCCTCAAAGTTTCCATGGACTATACCACAGTGCTATACTGTGTCAACAAACAAGGGGCACAAGGTCCTATCTTCTTTGCAGACTAGCTCTTCAGGTATTTGATCTATCTGACCAGTATCAAGTGACTCTTCAGGCAGTTTACATTTCCTCAGAGTACAATCTAGTGGCAGACTCCTTGAGCAGGTCCAGCACACAAACTCATGAATGGATGCTTCACAGAGATATGTTTCTGGACATTGCCCATCAGTAGGGTATTCCTCGGGTAGATCTTTTTGCCTCCAGTCTGAACATGCAACTTCATCTATTCTGTTTCAGAGTCCCAAGTCCTCTGGCTTGGAAAGTAGATGCCCTATCTTTTCCTTGGAAGAGGATGTTTCGGCACACCTTCCTTCCCTCTGTTAGTCTTCAACAAGATAAGGCAAGGCTCTCCCAAAATCTTGCTAGTGACTCCCTTTTGGTCCAGACAATATTGGTTCCCCCTTATTTTTCAGTTGGTCAGGGGCAGTCACCACAATTTATCTGACCTGGTCGATGTTCTCACACAAGACAAGGGATCTCTTATACATCTTCATTTGTCCACTCTTCAACTGACACTGTGGGTAATAGAGTTTTGATCTCTTTCAGACAAATATTTCCTGAGGATGTGCTTCGTATTCTGCAGGAGGCCAGGAAACCCACTACTATAAAATCATATATGTCCAAATGGAGGCGATTTTCTGTATTGTGCCTCCCTTGCCTTCAGGATCCCCTCTCAGTGTAGGTTTTTCTAGTTCTCTCATATTTGTGTGATCTGCTCCATGCTGGGCTGGCATATTCTTCAGTTAAAACCCATCTGTCCATAGTTTCTGCTTGCATTCCCTCTGACCTGTAGATTTGAGGTTAAGCAATTTTTTTAAAGGCATCCTTCATATCAGGCTCCACAGAAATCCTGTTCCTCCTTCCTGAAACCTTAACTTTGTACATGAAAAAATAACTCAGGCTCCTTACAACATTGTACTTGGAAGTCTGTTCTTCTTTTGGCTGGCTGGATTTCTAAGGCTGTTTCCTTTTGTTATTGAATTCATGGGAAATGTCTTCCCTCATCAGTAAAGCCACATTCTGCTAGGACAGTTGCCTCCTATGGTGCTTTTTTCAAAAATTTGGATACTAATTCCATCCTTGAGGCTGCTACTTGGTCTTCTGTTTATATTTTCACTAAGTATTGCAAGTTGGATGTTATTTCCCGGGCCATAGCAGACTTTGCCAGGGACATTCTGTATGGTTTATAGAGGGCTTATCTGTGCCTTCCCCTTCCCAGGTGTCCTCTTAAGCTCTTGTACTCTTCCTTAGGGAAATAATACTGCAACAGTGATCTGGAAGGACATACCACAGTTGTGCATATTCTTACTATAACAGTAGATGCCCTTCTCTTAACTGTTTGCAATGTCAGCTCCCTTCCTCCTTCCTCCTCTGTTTTAGCTCTTGCCCTATAGTTTTCTTACCCTTCTGACCAAGGGGTTCTTCCTTTTTCTGTTTCTGGATGCACATGTTCTGCTTGTCCCTAAGGGCTTTCTGTTCCTCTTGGGGATTTTTCAGTTCTGAGTGCGTGCATCTGTATGTCACCTTTTTGCCCTACGCCTTGTGTGGGGAGTATATGTGTGACATATGATGCCTATAAGTACTAAAGGCTTTGGTATATTGGCCAGATGTTTGGCTGTCCATGGCATGAGATCCCTTAGGTAAAGAATAATACTGCAACAGTGAAGAGAAAGGCATCTGTTGTTATGGTAAGAATTTACACAACTGTACTTTCTGTATAAAAGCAACTAAGCTTTTCTTTCCATGACTTTCCCTTTATCTGCTTTTAGCCTAATAGGCTTGTAGTTCCATGAATTTTTCTTGCTTTATCCATTTTCCAAGAATACTACACTTCGTGTCATCCAGTCTTCAGGCACATCTTCAGTGGCCAGGGATCTGTTGATCATAATTCTGTCCTTTGAGATATAATTCAATACCAATTGTCTGGTACCTCAGTAAGCTCCTGGTTGCAGTTTATGTGGATGATTTGTGTAATCTGTTTGTAAGTTAAGAGTATGTGATAAGTGTTGACACTGTGTTGTGAATGGAAAAGAAAACTGTTCAAATAAAGAAAGGAAAGTGATGAAGTTTGTGTGATAGGGACAGGACAGAGGACCCCGTAATAACACCTGCTGTGTCAACAGCCAACCCCTGCCCCAACAACATACTCCTCGAAACTGCATTTATCTTTAATTCTTACTTCCTTGACACCATAAGCAAACTTACACAGACCTCTAACCAACCCCACCCCTCACCACCCACAACTCCCCATCTAGAATCTTCCCCCTTCCCTCTAAGGCCCATTCCCACTAGCTACATTAAAAAAACTCCCCCTTAAACTCAAACCCTACTTCCCATCAGCTGACAACTTGCCATTACTCTTCCTAAAAATTGCTGCTACATCTATTGCATATCCTGCCTCCATCATAATTAACCGCTCATTCTCTGAATCATCTGTTCCTACCCTATGGAAAATAATTCCATACCATACCCATAGACAAATGTGATAATTCCACTGAACTTTCAAACTTTCAACCAATTGCCATACCTTTCTGAATGGCAACAATTAGTCAAGTGGCTCTCTGTTGTCTCTCCCTTTCTACCTGTCACAACTGGAGTCCTACAGGACTCCATTTTTGCACTCCTCCTCTTTAACATCTTCACCAATGATCTCAATAAATCCTGTCTCCAGTCATCTCTCGTACAGTACACTGATGACTCCTCAATTATTTCCACAGCAGACAGCCCAACTGAACTACTCACCATCACACAAACATCATTTAATCTCACAGAAACTTGGCTTACAAAAAAACAGCTCATACTTAACCCCCCAAAACAACAAAACTCTTACTCTTCTTCCCTAAAAACCCTTTACCACCTTAAATCCTCATTTTATATCTCTTCACTTAACAACACTGTAATCTATCCCGACAACCATACAAAGCTTCTTGGAGTAATCTTGATGACCAACTGAAATTTGTCCTGCACATTCATCAAGAAACACATCAAAAGCTCGGCCTCCTTTACAGGAACAAGATACCTCACTCTAACTCTAGAATTACACTAGCCTATGCTTACCTTCTTCCCCACCTCTTCTATGGTTCACCAATCCTTACTAACTGTCAGTCTTCTCTACTTACCACACCTGAAGCTATCTATAATAAAGGTGCCAGATTTGCTGCTAATTGCCTCCTAAATCTCACCACTGTCAGGACCTTAGGTCTCTCAACTGGCTTGAGTTCTCAAATCACCTCAAATCTACCCAACTACTCATCATCCACTGCATCATCAATTAACCCTCATCCTGTCCAAGTATTTCCTCACTAGTCTCACTATAACTCATCCTGTCCCCTTAGGAGCTCTGATCAATATTTATTACAAACCTACAAACCAAAAAAGTCTGCAGGACAGAGTGTATATAGTTATTCACCCGCCATCTTTTGGAACAAGCTTCCCTTGGCCCTTAGAAGCATACCACAGACATACAAATTTAAGAAATCCCTCAAACATTGCCTAAACCATACCTGGACATGTCCCTGTAACTTATCTCCCCAACTCCAGTCCTAATCCTATCAATTACCCCTCTCCTTTCTCCCCAATACATATTTCCTTTCTTCTACTCCACTACATCCTCTCCAACCCTACCACTTTTTACTAATATGATCTGACTCTCCACTGCCTTCCCCACTTATCAACTATGGTCTTCTGTACTACCTATAAATTAATTCTACATCTATAGTACTCTTTCAGTATCCACTCCTACTAACACCCACCTCCCCAGTCTCTCCACTGCCTTTGTCCCTTATCAGTTTTAGTCTTCTGTTGTACTACTTACGAAACTAAACACTTTTATCAGTTCTACCTCTACTGTACTCTCTCGGCACCCTCTTCCAGTAACACCTCACCCCCTACTATTACTTACTGGATGATCTGACCACTGCCAACCACCTCTCAAGGTTGTGTCATTTTTATATCCACCTGTGTTGACCACAATTGTACACAATGTCTTTTTTGCCTTCATGTTTTCTTACTTCATTTGTAGAAAATCACATTGTATAAGACTTTTACTGTAGCATGTAATATTATATAATTCTGTTTTGGAGCTTTTCTACCCGGGCATCCGTTGAAAAGGGACTTCAACCCAGTTGGACTATCCCGGTCAACAAATGTCAAATAAATAAATAAAAATAAAATGGATTGAGTTTAAACATTAACAGAATTTTAGGATATTTAATTCTGGAAAGTTTTGGAAATATAACTGGAAAAATTAAATAAATAGGTGGCTGAAAGTATGTTTCTGTAGTGTGTCAGGCATCAGTTAAAGTGAAAGAAGGAAGAACGTGTTTTTAGTTAGAATATTTTTGGTTCTTTTTTTGTGTGTACCACATATTCTTTTGCTTCTGAAGTGAGGTTAGTATTCTGAGAGTATGGACTTTTACATTAAATTTAGTGAAATGGAAAGTAAAGTACAATGTGTGTGCAACACTCTATTGAATAGCCATTTCTTTGACAGCATGTCTAGCTGGGGAAGTACATGGGATGGACTTAATGTCGTGTGCTGTTTATGCTGAATGCTAGAACATCACGTTTATTTGAGTACAGTAAGTAGGCATGAGGTGGGAGTATGTGTGATTGTTCATAGATTAGGGTAACAGTAAGGGTTAGGGGATAGATTTAGTGGTGTATGTGAGTGTATATGTGTGTGTATACATGAGTGTCTACAGGTTAGGGTTAGAGTAAAGGCTAGGTCAGGGGTCTGCAACCTGCTTTTCTGGTGCTGCATGTGGCTCTTCCATCCCTCTGCAGTAGTTCCCTGTAGCTTTGAAAAATAATGGCCACTCTACCACACACACACACACACATACACACACACACACACACACACACACACACACACACACACACACACACACACACACACACACACACACACACACAGAGTGATCGAGCGACAGACTTTAAATATTGCTCTTATAAACTTATAAACTTGCTAGAATAACACTGTTTCTGTTGCCATGCATTCCACACACACTTGAGAGTGATTGAGCAATCCCCTGGCAGCAGCAGCATCTCCTGAAAGGTTTCTGTACCTCTTTTAACTGTCAAGCTATTACCACAATAAATCTGGACAGAGCCACAAATAAAGGGGAAAAAAGGAACAATAATAGGGACAGACTTTAAATATTGCTCTTATAAACTTAGAAACTTGCTAGAATAACATATTTTCTGTTAACATGCATTTTCTACACACACACACACACACACACACACACACACACACACACACACACACACACACACACACACACACACACACACACACACACACAGCTACCTCCCAACTGTGCAGATTTTTGCAGAATGTCTTGACTTTTGCCCTCATATTTTTGGTCTGTTTCTCATAAAATTGTGGTTTTCTGGCAAATCATTGAGGGCTGAATTCAGAAAAAATAGACAGACATTTGAGTTTCAGACTTCACACCCTTCAGAAAATTAATGTGAATGCAAAATCTGTTATTCTATCAACTTTCTAGGTTTGTAAGAACAATATTTAAAAAGTATCCCTATTTTTGGGCCTTTGTGCCCCATTACTTATGGCTTTCCAGATTTCTTGTTCTAAGAGGTCAAGAAATATAACACACACCCACACACAGACACACACACAGACCTCCCAACCGTCCCGAATTACTCGTTTTTTTCCGAGTTTTGGGGTCCAAATGAAGGGGTGCCACGATTCCCGAGTGACCCCCTTCATTTCTTTGCGTTTGTTTTTTTAATTTTTTTAATTTTCGCGCTGTCGGAGCTGACGTCATCACGTGCGTGATGACGTCAGCGCCGTCAGCACTACCAGCCAGTCGGAATTGAGCTCAAGGAGCTCACGTCATCATTTCCGACTGGCTGCGAGCAGGCGGGAACTAGTGCCTTGCTGAGAATTTGAAATTAGAGCACTACTGCACTACCAGCCAGTCGGTTTCGGTTAAGGGAAGGATGCTTGCTGGATGGATTTAAATCTTCAAGTTCTGCCATTTCGTATTCGGACTGAAACGTGCTGCTGCGATGTCGCTGAGAGAAATGCTGGCTTTGCAAGGGACTATTGCATGGTGAGAATAATGTTTTATTTTTTGTTAGCATATAGAAACGTAGTCGTACTGTGTGTGTGTGTGTGTGTGTGTGTGTGTGTGTGTGTGTGTGTGTGTGTGTGAGTATGAGTATGATGAATGTTGTTAACCACTGAGTGTATGTATACACTTTTTCAACCATTGCGCCATGGTGAGAAAGCAGCCATGTAACAACTCGGCGAATCTGAGGTTGTTCAATTCTTTATTTGAATTTTTAGTCATAGAATGCTATTTTTAAAATACCAGTTTTGCATTGCATTTTAGAAAATGTAAATATGACGTCTCCATCCAATCCACTGTTGCAATTGCACAGAAAAAAGTAGCTTGTTTATCGTTAAAACAAAGTACTCTTGTTTTTTTATAAGGCTGCATGAGCCCAAAGTGAGTTCATAAATTTGTAAGTTATTATATCCAGTGTTGCAGGCCTGAGGGCTATTTCAATACACTGACTCGGCGATTATTCAAGGTGCAATGAGATTGAAATTTGATGATACTTAGAAAATTACTGTACCAGGTTTGGAATGTTGATTTACAGGGATGATTACTGTGTGACTCAGGAATGTGTGATATGGGGACCCTGGCAGATCTCAATCCTTTAGCCATTCAGTGCATTTATCTATAGTAAAATGCTAATTACACAATATTTTCAATATCAAGCTAGGAATTACTTGGAGTAATCTTATCTGCCTGAGCGAGGATACTAGAAAGGGACACCAGAATCTCTGTTAAAAGCTGATGACTATCGAAAGGAAAATTAAATTATGGCTGCTATTGTTTTCTCTTGCATCTTGTACTGTTCACTGTTGTAATTATTCACTAAATAAATCATTATACTGATCCTTAAATGTGCAAACTTGCTTGCAAACCTTAAGCTGCAAATCTGGTGTTGCTTCTGAGGGAGGTTATCAGGTTGTAAACATTTCAGTAGAAATGACTCTGTTATATACCTGTTGCCCTTGTCCATTATTGATTTCCAGAATTAATATTTGTTTTGGAAATAGTGTGAGTTGCTTAGATATCAGTTGCATATACCTCTAAAGGATTTCCATGCTGAATGCTCCCGTCAGTGTTTTGCATTCTTCCTTTGTGTCCCCCTCCTTTGTTTGTAAAACTGTTTGGCTTTGCTGCCATTCTGTGTACTGTTTCTAAAGAAATGCTAATACATTTTTTTTCTATATTGGCCTAACTATAAGGGTTCAGTCTGTATTCAAAGTACGTAGTGTTCTGGGTTCAAATTGCCAGTAACTTGCATGGGGGTAACACAACAATTTATTCTAGCAACTTTCCAAAATTATGCAAGCAATGTTTAAAATGTGCCCCTGCCTGGTGTTTGACCTTTTGCCCCCAAAAAAAACGAAATTGAAAATAAGTGCTAGAAGCTGTGCAAGATGCCTATGGCTTACACTACTGTCATTTTGTTTATAGTTTGGGTGTGGAAGTAGCCTTTTATGATGGAAATGTTCTGAACTGGGCAGTTTTGTAATTATTGGTTCATGCATTTTCTTTCATTGCCTACAGTACAGTCTACTGGAAAAATGTTCATTCCTACAATACATTTAAATTGCCCTGTATTTTATTTTTATTTATTTTATTTATTAAAAATAAATAAATAAATAAATGTTCATTCCTACAATAAATTTAAATTGCCCTGTATTATACAAGGAATATAATTTAATAAAAGTCAGGAAGGTGTATCAAATAAAAGAATGCCTGTATGTTTCTTGTTTTGTGTGCAAGGGGCCAATGATTTGAAAACAAAAAGGTAATCTTTATCCATCACTGGCCAGATGCATTTTCTTTGGATGTGGTGCAGGTTTCAATGCTGTTTCAATGAATGTGAGTTTCAAGGGCACAGAAGTTTTAATGCCAAGTCTATTTTATTGTGAGACAGTTTTGCTTTGTTTATCAGATGTCTGTTAGTGTTTGCCCATTGATGTGCTGCAAATTAGTGTTTATGGTAAATGAGGTGAAATAGCCAGGTAATGGGACATTGGAATAGCTGCAGGGGGACTCCGGTGCCATATTTTGGTTGTCTGTTCTTCAGTTTGTGTTCGAAAGTTGGTATCCCACAATTCCATCAGAGTGGGCGGGGTTACGTAATTATGTATGCAAATTAGATGTTAATCAGCGTACAGATTTGTACCTATTTTTTATGGCCCTTGTCCAGATTTTTGATGTTTCCAGGTTGAGAGGTATGCACACACACACAGATACACACACACACACACACACACACACACACACACACACACACACACACACACACACACACACATACACACACACACACACACACACACACACACACACACACACACACACACACACACACATTGAGAGAAATCAAGCAATCCCAACAAAGGTAAAAAAATAGGGATGGATTTTAAATATTGCTCTTATAAACTTAGTTCTTTTATATTTAATATAAACTACTGCATGTATAAAACTTTATACGCTGTGTTATCTTCATTTTAGGGGTCAGATAGATTTTGTGGCTCCTGATGAATTTTATTTGATGGGAGAGGGGCCAAAATGGCTCTTTTGATAGTGAAGGTTGCAGACCCCTGGGCTAGGTTAAGGGACAGATGTAGTGTTGTGTGTGCTTGATAGCATATGTGTCAGTGTGCCTTATGTAGTGGTCCTGTTATGGAAAGGAATGTAATTCAATGTGCAGGGTTCTGGTAAGGGGCTAGGACAGAGCAGGGTTAAGGTTAGCATGCATGATTAAGCTGAGAAGGGTGGGGGTGGCAAAATTCAAAATAGTACTCTTTCTGCTCCTGGGAATATTTGTATATACAGCTGAGTACTAGGAGGAGTCCAGGTGTGGAGTGCTATGCAAATGAAGTCCTTTGCCATCACTAACAGTGGTTTACCTTCATGTGTGCGTTTTGCACATGGGCGAACAGCAGATGTGCCACAGGACGTTTGCAAACGTTGAAAGCAAAAAGGTTCAAATGTGCAATGCAAGAATGCACAGTGACATTCGCTCATTGCAGAGTCGGCATTTTGGGGTGGATAACATTATAGTGGGGATCGGAAAATGGTCCCTTTCCCCACTGTAGTGTGATCTCGGAGTTAGTATATTAAAGTAAGAGGGGTGTGGGGGGTGTAGGGGGGCTTGCCCCCTTGCTTTATACTTCATTAAATTTTGTATTCAACATTTATGTTAGAAAAATCAGTGAATCTGCTTTTCGATTTGCTGATTTTCGAACATTGGAAACTGTTGCAGTTTTGGTTTTCGTGGTTACGATTTGCTCATATGAGCAATCGCACAAGTGTGTTTCGCCTTTGTAAAGGTAAACTACTAACAGTTCATAGACATGTAAATTGTAGAGTAGAGTGTTTAGGAAACACTGACATATATATGGATGCAAGGGTGGGCTTACAGTGCCAAAAACAAAAGCAATGACATCAGTTAAATGCAAACTAATATTGTGATATTGTGCCCAGCAGAACATGACTGAGCATCAACAGCTTCATATATATTAAGCTTGCCTGCACCTCACACCTTGTGTGTGTGTGTGTGTGTGTGTGTGTGTGTGTGTGTGTGTGTGTGTGTGTGTGTGTGTGTGTGTGTGTGTGTATGTGAACGTGCATGTGAACGAGTGTATACGTATATATATATATATATATATATATATATATATATATATATATATATATATATACCTACATACATATAGATATATATATATACACATACATATATATATATATATATATATATATATTTATATCTTACTGTTGTATCAAAGCCCTAATTGCTCAGATGACATTTTGATCACAGCAGTATAGTAATGCAGCACACTCTCTATGGCTCCCCCTTTTTAGTTGAAGATTTTAGCAAAACTCACAAATTTGTATGAGCTTAAAACCCTACCATGAGGAAGTTGCTTTATTTGGACGTGACTGACAAAGTAATGATGCCTCAGTATTCAGTTGTCTGAGGACAGCAGGCCAGACAGTGAATTCATGATTAAGACTGAATTGTGTTGTACAGCAGAGATGCAGTGAATCTGATGTTACCTTATTAGGCTTTGGTATACAATTTGATAAGTAGATATGGTCTTTGTTATTTTTGCAGGAGATAGCCAGTATGTTAGCACCATTTCATAAAATGCTAATGTAATAGAAAGGTCATGAATAAGGATGCATACCAAGATACAAGTCCAACCCTTTTCACTGAGTTTTATTGGGATGCATTTAATTACCTCTGACTGACTCCTGTCACGACTTATAGGACTGTGTATGAGCAGAATTTCTGTTTAGATTGAATATGGTATTTTCAATGTGTTTTATCCCTTTGTCTACAAACCACTGAGCCATCCCTTATTGGACATAAACCCATTAATTCCCTAGGGGTACAGATCTTTCTTGCAGTTCTCCTACAATGAGAACTGACATGAGGGGCCATCATCCAGGCAAACAGTGGGGAGTTTGGTGCTCTCATAGGCATCCTACAATAAGAAATATTTTTTTGTATAAACACCCTAATCAGTCCTACTGTGTAGAGGCATGGACACTAAATCACCATAAAGAGTTTGTATGACCCTCTGTCACCTTTTGCTTACTTTTCAAGTATCCAGTAAAGGCTTTTGAAAATCCCCTTGTATCCACTGCACTAGCTTCCATACGTTTGACTCAGTTTTTGCTCTCTGGCAGTAGTCATATAAAGAGTGGCTGCATTATCTGCCTAGGACCCACACCCTCTCCATCAAGATGATCACAACCATCCTCCCTGACATGACATCAAGCACATGAGCTGCTATTTGTACCGTGCCACCTGGGGTACAAAAGGTTGTATCCTTTTAGGCCACCAGTGCAAGTTTTCAATGTATTTTTTTCTTGTTTCTAAATTGTTCTTATATCTTATTTGCTAGATTCTTGTTTTATGTGATAGAATTGACTGCATCAAGATATTCAATAAAGATCATATGATTTAAAAAAGATTTAAACAAATGGATAAACATGGATCATTACCCTCTTCAAATATTTTAAATAGTAGTTGCTGTGTTGCCTAATGCTAAGGTCGTCTCAGTACCAAATGCTAACCAAGGGTTCTGTCAACTTAGGCCTGCTTGAAGCTAGTCCTAGACTACTAGACTAGGTACCTGTAATATTCTGCGTTGATACATATTTCTAAGATTACCATGTGGAATTTCATTGGTTCTAGAAGAATTCTGAAGATCAGTAGCTGAGATGATTTTAAGGCATGGAAGCTGTTGTCATTATAACTGATAATCTTTTTGGTCCATGGTTCTAACAAACAAGATAATTGTTTATTTTATATTAAACTGCAAGCCATATATTTGGGCACAAAGGCTTGCATCTGAACAGAAGCATAAAATCTGGATATTAACTCTCAGGTTCATGGACTGTGATTGGACTTCAAATGGTTCTAAACCAGATCCCAATAAAATGATATCAATTGTGAATATGTAAACACATCATTGTAAGTCATTTCTTATATGATTCCTTGGTATTGTGCAGATCTTTCCAAGTTTTTCTTTTCAAACTTGTTAGATTTAATGTTACCACATAGGAAGTTGCCAGAGTATGATAGTGCTTTGTTCTCGTCATTAAAAGAAGGGAGAATCTTTAAGATGTTTGGGAAGTTAGTTTAAGAAACTCATAGACTGAAATACCTTGATGTGCTTATTACTCTGAAAGCTGATAATAGTTAGCAAAGCCTTGATGCAGTTTTTCTGCAAGAAACTAAACTGATGGCTTATTGATCAAGAACATTGACTAATCCTCAAATATGTCACTATACTCCAACCAAAATAAAAATGTTGGCCATAGTTTCTAGTTGTCAAAAATTCCATTACTATATTTATGTTAAAAGAGTATGTGAAATCAAATCACAAGCCACTTCAAAAATGTAGTCAGTAAATATGAGTACATTTTGAAAAGTAAAGTTGTAACAGGACAATAAATAATGTTATTTTACAAAATATGATCTCAAGTACAGTGTAAACCATGAAGTTTAATGCAGAGAGCTGATAGCTTGAGTGAAGCATATTCACTTGAATGTAAAGAAAAATTGATGGAGAAAGAATTTATAGAGAAAGAGCTGGAAGTTTTTTGGATTATTATTCCACTATGTATGTCCACTGATAAACTACAGAAGCTCAGAATCAAATCAATGGAAGATTATGAGTTATCATTGTTATGTGAAGTAATAATTAGTGAATGTCCAGACAATGTTGTCACTCTATCCAAATTTTCCAGTTTACTCCTCATATCCACATGCACTAACTTGTGTGCAGGGCTTACTGCTTAAATGGGATGGAGTTATTATCCCTACTCAACTACATATGAAGAGTCATATTTAGCATTCAGTATGTATAATGAAAAAAATGTGACAGCTTTTATTGGCCTAGAATGTTTCACTAGAATAAACAATTGATGAAATTTGGAATGCCTGTAACACTCTCAAGAATCAAAATCGAACAGAAGAAACTGCACGACACAGCATTCTGAAGCTTCCTTGGATGAAAGTGTAAACTGATTTGCTCCATTACAAAAATGCACATTATCTCATGTTTGTGAAATATTGCTCTAAGTGTCCAGATGCTGTGCATCGTATGCAAAACTACAAGTTGTCATCTTGTGACAGTGTTAGTCAATTTTCTCAAGAGAAGGTATTCTTAACAAAGTGACATCAGGCAATGATCCATACTGTCTGATTTAGAATTTAGCAATTTTTATGAAACGTGGAATTCAGACTACTTTAATTTCCCAGATATGGATAAGTAATGCATAAATGAGGCAAGTAGTACAAATTGTGAACAATCTTATTAGAAACAGTGAAGAATGAGAGAATAATTTGTTAGTTCTTGAGTACAGAAATATGCAGTTGCAATCAATAGGTTATTGACAGCTCAGATGGTAATTGATGGCAGCTTGAAGTCTAAACTGCTTAGCACATATTCCTTGTTAGAACCAGATAGTGATGGGAAAGAATAAGAATGACTGCTGAATAGAACTTACTGTTTTGTGGTCATTCTCAGAAAAAAAACATTGTGTCAAGTGTTGTTAGTGAGCATACCAAAGAGGCAAGATCATATTTAATAGAAAGTTCCGCCCAGTGATAACAGCAGAACTAAAACAATCCATGAAAAAGAGTAACAGAGATTGAGGGAAAAAAATGGAAAGCTACCCAGTCCAGTAGCCACAGACTCAAATATGTAGAGCCCTCATGACAATGTAAATTAGCAGTAAAGGAGGCAAAATCCAATTACTTGTGAAAAGTTTAAACCAGAGTACTTTAGCAACCAAATCAGTTTGTCAGACAGTAAAATAAAAATACACACTGTAGACTCCCAAAACAAAAACTTAGATAATATATCACATAAGGACATTGCCAAGTGTGTTACTAACACCTCTCCCGACACAAACCAAACTGCTTGAGTTAATAGCAATCCTTCTCCCTAGCCCTCCTCTTCCACCCAGTAGTGTAACTGCAATCCCTGCTCATTGACATTTACTACATGGATAAGAAATTTAGGACTTCCATTTTACTTCAGAGCACTTTCAACCAAACCCATTTAAAAACTCCTCCAGAAATTAGAAAAGAAACACAACCCCATCCCTGTGGAGATGGGAAACTACAGAGCAGTTAGCTTATTTTCTTTAGTAGGAAACATGATGGTATCATTTCTGGAGAGATGTCTTCTTGAACACCTAGAGACCTGTTTGATGTAGAACCCAAAATGCCATCAATACCTGGTAGGTAAGTCATGTGAGACAAATATGAGATATATTCTTTGACTGACCAAAGGAGCAAACGCGTGTGGCTGTGGATGTGGTCTGACTGCTTGACCAAAGAAGTAAAGCTGTGGATGTGATCTGTCTATATTTTAACAAAACATTTGAAGTAGCATTACGGATGATGAACAGCCTTGATGTGGTTTCAAGCTATTAATCTAGGTAAAACAATGTGCTTAACATATGTGTGTAAATAATGATAAATGGTGTCTACATTTTAGAATAGGGTTGCTAGTTAGGTTCTTTGAAGATTTAGCATTGAGAGTGGTTGCCTTGTTGTCAGGTAGTGAGATGAATGGAGAGAGACTTAAAGAATTACAATGAGTAAAGTTATTATTCCTTAGCACAAATCTATAGGTCAATTACTGTGTGTGGTCTTGGAGACCCCCATCTCTACAGAGAAATACTGTTCAAACCTGGGACAATACACTGGGGCATTGTCTACAGCAGAAGCAACATTTAATAAACTCCACAAGTGAAGCCTTGAAGAGATAAAAATGATGGAGACTTGGCAAAAAATTTCTGATATCTTAAAACAAAATTATAAAGGGATGAAAATAGAATCTTTCAGGAAAATAACTACATAAGATCAAGGAGATGCAGTTTAATAATGTGTTGCAAATGTCTTGGGGGGCTGATGTGAGGAGTTATTGTTTTTTCACAGATAGTTATCTATGCATAAAATAGCATTTCACAAAACCTGGTGGGTTCAGAAAGTGTGGAGAAAGTGAAGCCTAGAGCAGACATAAGAATAGCTCAGACTTCAGAAGAAATGTGTCAAATCTGAGGTAGTTTACAGAGGCGGCAGATGTAGTCAGCAGAGTAGGTGCCTGCTGTCACTGGACCTTAGCTTCCATTCCATTGGTGTTCCTCTGCCTCTGCTTCCCCTCCCCCTTTAGTGGTTACCCAGAACCTCTTATTCTACTCCTCATTATCTCATCTGCTGCCATCACAAGACTCACTGAGCCTCCTTCCACTTGTTTGTTTGATTCATGGCACCGGAAGCTGGGGATTGCTAAAAGTCTTTCAGTACTCTTGGTGCAGGTCTATTTACAACAACCATGGAAAATGATTGCCACTCGGACATGTGTGCATGAAAAGAATACTCCAGCATTCTTGGGAAGTATTTTTGTTTGTATGTATTTGTGTTGGGGACAGCAGTACTGAACGTCTCTTCTGCAGGTTGCAAGATTTTGTCTGGGTCTCTTCAATCTTAACTTGTATTGATTTCATTATTTCCATTCTGACCAGGGACTTTAGCTTTTGCATTGTTTTCCAGCTGGGCATCTCTGCTGGGCATCTTCCTTCTTCATACTGTCGGCTTCCTCCAATCTGGAACCTCCTTTTTTTCCTTCTGTTTCCCTGTATTCATATTTAAACCTGACTCACCTTTGTTTGCTGTCATATACTATCTCTCAACTGATTGTTTTTGCTAGCCTTGGCATATTGTTAATACCCTTGCACTGGGCAATTGTTGGTATTCTGAAAGTACCATAACATTACCCATACATTGTGTATTTGGTGGCACTTTGACTTTACCATTATATAGTTGTTAGTACCATGACTTTACCAATACATTGTGTATTTGACGGCACTTTGATTTTACCCTTATATAGTTGCTGCATCCTACTTGTCCACTTTCGTTATTGTAACTGATGGCACACTACCTGTGCACCTGCATGCATAGTTGTTGGCACCCTTTTTGTGAACTTACTTTGTGCAGTTGTTGACACCCTGCTTGTGAACTTACATTGCACAGTTGTTGGCACCTTGCTTGTAAACTTACATTTTCCAGGTATTAAGCACCTTTCATGTGTACCTCCATTGTGTAGCTACTGGCACCCTGATTGTGCACTTTTATTGTGTAGTCGGTTATATACCACTCAAGGGGGTCGCCCGCACTGATTGACAGTCCTTGCTGGTACCCTGACTGTACACTTGCATTTTTTAGCTGTGCCTGAAATGAGTGACTGTATTGCACATTTTCCTCTGCCACATGTTTTTATCTGTTTTTCTGGCTTGTACTATTGATACAGTAACATACTTTCTTCAGTGCAAGTACAAATTGTGCTAGTGTTACAGAACAGTGCGATGACTGTGCTGTTTTTTTCATTTGTTTTCAGTACTAGGAACAAGCCTTCTCTGCTCAGTCAGCCTTTTCTGATGTAAATCTAAATTGTGCCTGCATTTAAGTCATTAATTCGGCAAATTAAGGAAAATGAAAGAACAAAGTAAACCTTTTCCCAGCCTTGACATTCAGACAGTTGGGGGGAGGGGAGAGATGTCTGGAGTTTGTCACATGCACCTTATGCTGGCTGCTGACTCATTATTTGTTACAGCCCTCACTTGACCCCCCCCCCCCCCCCGCAGCAACCTGCTGAAGCATTCCTCTGCAATAATGTCTGGAATGCCATAGACAAAACTAGCCTCTGCCTGCATCTGCGGATGTCAAGGTCCTCTTTGGGGCACCTGCAAGCAAGGTTTCAGCACAATATTAATTCCTCCACACCTGGGCCTGGAGCATTGTGGACAACCAGAAAACAGTAAGATCGAACTGTAATTGTGAAAACACTGTGCTTGAGGAGTTGCTGCTGAAGAGTCTAGCAGACTGCAAAGTCCGCTCAAAACATGGAGGCGGGGGAGGGATGCTACAATGAATAGATACTGATGGTCCTGATAGGCACAAATTAGATTTGTCTCGTAATGCTTTTGTGTTGTGCATATCCTGAAGTAAGTTTTTTTCTAAGAATAATATCACTGGGTGTGTTTTCTTTCTGCATGGAGCTGTTATGTAATGTGTGCGTGCTTTAATCTGTACTCACCACGACATTCCTGTAGTCTAGATGATGCTCTGAGCTGTACCAGACAGATGCTTAAAGCTGAATGTCGGTTTGTCATACAGCAGCACACACAGCTGTAGCCGCTATCTGCTACATGACACAACTTGCAGAAATCCATTCTCCAGAGAAGTCACTTGCATCTGTTACTTCAGGACTCCTAGCTGGAAAATTGAGACAACTGCAGCCTTGCTGATTGTTTATTGCCCCTTTGCAGAAGTCATCTGCTGTGTGTGGTTGCCAGTATGTGCATCAAATGTACTACAGATAGCTGCTAACAACTGCTACCTATGTTCCCAGCACCCCCCCCCATCAAAAAAAAGAAGAAGAAGAAAATAAAGAAAATCGGGTTGGAACTGAAAACAAGCCTTGGCCTGCTTTCCTTTCATTAGGTAACAACATTCAATGAAGTAAATAGTTGACAGTTACCAGTGTGAAGAGAGTTTTACTTTATCTTAGTAGCTTTGTGAGATGGATTTGGTAGCATACATATAGTTAGTTTGTTAAGAATATTTACAGCATGTAGACGAGGTCAGTAGTATGAATATATAAAAAAGCAGGCCTCCTTAAATAAAATGCTTGACATGGGACAGGATGCTATCAATCAACAAGTATATAGGTATGTGATCATATCAGAGAACAAATAATTCAGCCTTCTTTCTTGAACTGTTGGGTGCTGCTATGTCCCTACTAAACAAACAAATACACTGATACTTAGAAACTGTTAACAGATTACCTGTATAAATAATGCTGTGTCTAGCAGTGGGTACTGCCTTTCACTTCCTTCAGCTTGTCTGAAGACACTGGAGTAACAGGAGGACAGATAGATAAGACCAGATGTGTACTCTGCCAGCTGATACTGAACTGCTAGAGGCATGTGCCTGCCAGTTTTGGGGTACAGTACACAGTACACAATTGTGTGAAAATGACACAACCACAGTTCCCATGAGAATTACATTTTCTCCATAATAAAGAAGTGCTTCACCACGCGGCAGGTCTTACATTTATCCTTATCAGCTCAGAGTAATAGTTATGCTGGCAAGGACTGAAAAGAGAAATGTCTGTTCTGCTCTTCTTTGGGGGGATAGGTGAAGGCTAAGAAGTTTTAGGACAGTCCCTCCCAAAATGTGGAGTATAATCTGAAATCTGTTTGCAGTTTACACTTTCACCGTGTCCTGGGGTAACCATGAATGGATGTGTTCACCCGCCACCATCTGTACATGCTATGTGTATGGTGGGGGAGGGCATGTTCAGACCATTCTCTCTAGCAGCTGTAGACTTCTAACCCTAAGCTGATCGATGTGGCTAATGAGAAGTGCCTACTGCTGAATGACTGAGTGAAGGATGTGCTGGAGATGACCATCTACAGGTCATTGGAGTAAGGAATTAAACAAAATAGTAACAGTTCGGACTACTTCTTAGTCTCAAAATGTCTTTTCTCAGATCATTTGTTATAATACCTGCACATTTTCTGAGTGAACTGACAGAAACATGTTCCTTCAGAGTGGGGTTTGGATAGTTGGGGATATGAAGGATGGAGTTTTAGGAAATGGGACACCCATGTAACAAAAGTAAGTTACAGAGGTGAAGTAAACAAGTTTCTGTTTTGGCATCTGAGGAAGAAAAACACTGACACAGAGGTTTTAATAGCTGCCAGTGGTTGTAAAACAGAAAAAAGCAACCCAGACATGAAAAAGGTAGGGAAAAAGTTGAAGTGATGGACTATGGGATATATACCCCTGAGATTTTGGCTATAAGCCTTGTGATTATGGGAGTTATATAAAAACCCTGAACCTGAAGGTCACAGCCTGAGAGTTGTCATTTTTTTTATTTCATATGGACCTTGAGAGGATCTCATGCCCCCTTCACTTGTGTCTGCATTCATCTAGCAGTGCTGACAAGTTTAAAGTACTGCCTCTTGAATTAATATGTTGAATGCTTTCTTTTTATGTTACATTCCCGAATGCATGCCTTAGGTGAATTGATGATTCCCTAAATTGTTTGTAGTTATTTTTATACTGTCAGAAGGAGTATATATCCTGCTTTAGACTGCAGTCTTAGCCAGTAATGGTTTTCCTGCTTTCTGCACAAAAAGTGCTAGAATAGGATCATGTTTCTCTATTATCCAGCCATGAACAAAGTAGTAGGTAAACTAAGAATGAAAGCATATCGACTGCTCATTACTAGCGTCTGTCACCTGGCTGATACCGATAAACCACGTTTTTGTAATAACAGGCTCCCCTTTACTGTGCACAAAATATATTTGCCACACTGATTGTAATAGTACAATTAGTAAAAACAAGGAACAAATCTTGTGTGCATGGTCATTACTGCTGAGGATGAATGAAGATGTCTTCTGCTGTGAAGAGAGCGAATCCGGATTTAATACCTTATCCGTAGTAAAGTGCAAATGTAAGGTGGTAAAAACACCTATTGTTATCCCCAAAAAAGTAAGGCATAACGTATGTCTGCAATACAGATCAGTAAATCAGTATAACACTTTTTATTTGTTGCTATGCCATGGTAGTGGTGCTGCGGTAGCGTTCTCGCCTCTCAGCAAGACATTGTCCCATTCGATTCTCAGCTAGAGCGTCTTCTGTGTGGAGGCATGCGTGAATCGGCGTGCCTTCGTTGAAGGTTGTGCATCAGGGCTGGTAACTCGGCAAGTAAAAATCCACTACCAAACATTAGCAGACCGGAGTTCGGCTGTGGCGACCCCTAACCGGGATAAGCCGAAAGACACAACAACTTTTTATTTGTTGCTCCACAGAAATGTACCTGTATGTATACACATACGCACACAAACGTGTGTGTGTGTGTATATGTATATATATAAAAAATATATATATATATATATATATATATATATGTGTGTGTGTGTGTGTGTGTTATATACATATATATATATATATATATATATATATATATATATATATATATATATATATACACATATACACACATATATATATATATATATATATATATATATATATATATATATATATATATATATATATATATATATATATATATATATATATATATATATATATATATATATATATATATATATATATATATACATATATATATATATATATATATATATATATATACACTGTGTCAGCATTTTCTTACTGAATTATTCTTAATTATGGCATAAGTGCAGGCAGTAAATTAAGACAGCTCTGTTTAGGTTCCAGATTTGACTTTCCAACTTATGTGCTTTATGTTGTGTTTGAGTTTCCTTGCAATTCACCTTTCTTTGCTATAACTGGGAATTTAGGATATTTAACAACCTTGATTTTGAACTTTTTCAAGTAAAAGAAAATAAAGGAAAATAGCCCCAGACAGATAAATGCACTCTATTGTACCTGTATCGAGTGATATGCAGGGACAAAACTGCAAAAAGAAATATCCCTCAATGGACTCAAAGTTTTTTTTTAATTTTTTATTGCATTTTAAAACAGAAAAAATTAAACACATTCATAACAGTTATTTTAAGAACAAATAAAACTATTTACAAATTTCATAACAAAAATAAACATTGTGTAAACCCATTATAACTTATCCAATAAATTCTTGAGCATTAGCCATGACAAGGTGTTTATGTGTAATTTTTCATGTCCTAATATAAGCAGCTTTCATTTCCATATGACATACATTTTTTTGCTAAACCAACAAAATCATTAAATGAGAAGTAATTTTTTCTTTTCCAATTTATTGTGATAGCTTTTCTAGCAATTGCTAGAAGGGACCAAAGGAGAGGCACTTGTGTTTTTGGTATGGAGTGTGGAACTAGGACATTAAATGGAATCAAATAATTTGTAATAGCACAATTATCTGACCACAGTTCATCTACAAAGTTTCTAAATTCTAACCAAAATGGAACAACCATTTTGTATTCTAAAACCATATGAAGCCAATTTGTATTTAGAACTTTATCACATCTCCATTTTATATTTCTTTTTTGTAGATTAAAGCCAATTTATGTGGAGTTAAGAAACTTCTATGTAAACATTTCCATGTAAAGATTCTCCAAAAAAAGAGAAGAGGTGGTTCTACTTATAAATTTTCGCATTAACCTTTTATTGACCTTTGAAAAAATGTTGTTATTAATTCCTGTTGAGTAGTCCCAGTAAGATAAATCAAATGTCGTACATTCAGTTCTTAAGGTGTTTAAATTATTGATAAACAAGATTTATTCTTGGCCTTTTCATTATTAGTCATAAAGAAAAAATGTAATATTCCAGGTATGTTTTTTGAATTAATAGTCAATGCTATTTGTAACTTATTCTTAATAAATTCACACAATGTTTGTATGCTTAACCAACTATTATTTGTTATATTGTACCTAGCCAAAAGATAGTCTGCATTGTAAAATTTATTGCCATCTAAAAATTGTTGACAAAATTTTAAGCCATTTTCTTTTAGATGTTGCTTGTTATTTAGGTTAAATGATTCCAAACAGCCATTAGTGAAAGCTATAGGAATCATCAGGACCAATAAATCTCTCACAAGATAGTCAAAGGATTTTTTTGATGTCAAATAGTATAATGTATGTACCTTCCATAGTTTATGCGAAAAGAGTTTACAAGAGTCTGCCGTTATCTGTAACCTTCTTTCCTTTTACAAATTCACTTTGAACTGTTTTTATTACTGTGGATAATTATTTACCAAGCTTTTCTGTCTGAATTTTGCAAAATAATAATAATAATAATAATGTCTGTAATCTCCAGATTTTGTTTTATTCCCTCTAACCTTTGACAGTACAGCTGTTCTGGCATGCTTTACTGATGGAGCATCATATACCCTTTATGAATGAAGTTAAATGTTTCTGTTAATGCTTCTGTCAGGTCCTCTCCTCCCCATTTATAGAATTTCAACAGAAACTCTTCTGGCTGAGGCACCTTACCTTCTTTCCTTTGCGTTATTTTCACCCTAACTTCTTACACTGCGATGGTCTTATTAATTTTTTTGTCCCTTCTCTGTATGATATGCCTATATGCATCCTTCTGAAACCAGGTTACTACCCATGTTTTTTGACATTTTAAGTAAAGAATTTCCCTGACAATGTGTCTAATTTCATCTCTGTTGTTTAATTGGCACAGTTGACACCTGTGACTTCTGTAGAATGTTGTTCGTTCTTTTTTCTTTGAATGCTGAAGCAGTACATTTTCTCTTCTTGTCAAAAGTTCCACCAACTGAATCATTCTGGCTTTGCTTGTGTGAGCCTAATACTTTGTAATTTACACTTTAAGACATTCGTCATTTATCTTTCTTCAGGGTGACATTCTTCTACTATTTCACGCTCCAGTCTTCCTTTCGTTTCTGCTATCTCATGCTCCTCTTGTCCTTTTGCTGCTGTCATTTATCTTTCTTCAAGGTAACATTCTTCTGCTAGCTCATGCTCCTGTCTTCTTTTTGCTTCTGCTGTCTTTTGCTTCTGCTACTTTGTGCTTCTCTCTTCTTTTTTCTTGTGCTGTCTCGTGCTCCTCTCTTCTTTTTTCTTGTGCTGTCTCATGCTCCTCTCTTCTTTTTTCTTGTGCTGTCTCGTGCTCCTCTCTTCTTTTTTCTTGTGCTGTCTCGTGCTCCTCTCTTCTTTTTCTTGTGCTGTCTCATGCTCCTCTCTTCTTTTTCTTGTGCTGTCTCGTGCTCCTCTCTTCTTTTTTCTTGTGCTGTCTCGTGCTCCTCTCTTCTTTTTTCTTGTGCTGTCTCGTGCTCCTCTCTTCTTTTTTCTTGTGCTGTCTCATGCTCCTCTCTTCTTTTTTCTTGTGCTGTCTCATGCTCCTCTCTTCTTTTTTCTTGTGCTGTCTCGTGCTCCTCTCTTCTTTTTTCTTGTGCTGTCTCGTGCTCCTCTCTTCTTTTTTCTTGTGCTGTCTCGTGCTCCTCTCTTCTTTTTCTTGTGCTGTCTCGTGCTCCTCTCTTCTTTTTTCTTGTGCTGTCTCGTGCTCCTCTCTTCTTTTTTCTTGTGCTGTCTCGTGCTCCTCTCTTCTTTTTTCTTGTGCTGTCTCGTGCTCCTCTCTTCTTTTTTCTTGTGCTGTCTCATGCTCCTCTCTTCTTCTTCTTCCTTTTCCATAAGGCATGCTTTAAGTGTTGCCTTAAACTTTTGTGACCACAGTACTTCCAATTCCTCCTTAGCATTCTTATCTTGTATCAAAGCTCGAAGCCCTCAAACTTCAAAACTGCACGGTTCAGTCATCTCTCCAATTGGACTTGAAACTGTTCAATTGCTTCCTCTGCCATTACTTAATTCTACCAACTAATCTCTGCTAAATCTCTGCTTATTCTACTTCCTGTTCCAGCTATTGTTTTCTTGATAATTCATAACAAACTCTTAATTACTTAATTCTTCCTTCTGCTTTCTCTTAATTCTCCAGTCACTTTTCTCCCTCTTCTCTCCCTTCTTCCACTTCCTTCTACTTCTGTCTTCTTCTGTCTCTTTCCTTCTCTTTTTTTCCATTGTCCATCCTACTTACTTCTTCCCTCCCTTATCTCTCTTCGTCCTCTTGTTCCTCTTTTCTTTCCACATACCTTCCCCCCATTTATAAAAGTACTTGTCTTTCTGTCTGCACATATGTCTTATTG
Source organism: Protopterus annectens (assembly GCF_019279795.1). Taxonomy (NCBI): domain Eukaryota; kingdom Metazoa; phylum Chordata; order Ceratodontiformes; family Protopteridae; genus Protopterus; species Protopterus annectens. The sequence continues at coordinate 691,303,233 of NC_056734.1, read as the reverse complement.
TTTAGTCTATGTAACACCCAAATTTACATGCATTTCTTGGTGCTCATAACTATATAATGTTGAATAATCTTGTTTCGCCTATCACTATATCATGTTTTTATCCTCTGTACTATGTATATGTTTAATTTTTGCTGTTAGTATGATGTTTTAACAGTTTGTCTACTATGAATTTCTGATAATTTCTTTATATAATTCCGTGGATCTTTTGACATTGTTTGTAACTTATTTTGAAACTTTATGTAAGTCTTATCATTGCCTTGGAGCTCTTCTCAATGGGCCTCCACTGAAAATGGGCTCATTTTGGCCCAGTGGACCTTCCTGATAAACAAATGCCAATAAATAAATTAATTAAATAAATTGCATAGCTGTCTTTAGTATACCTCTTAGCCACACTTTTTTTTTGCTTCTTTGTGCTCCATTTTGTAGAATATTTTTCCCAGTATCTTTGTAATATGCAGTCACTGTATGCTTTACCTAAGTGTACTAAGGCATGGTCAGAAACGTACTTATCCTTAATAACTTCTTGTTTTATTCCTCTGATGAACTAGGCACTACTGTAATCTATTTCCTTACCTCTCTTCTTTCCTAGAGAAAACATACCCTTATGTGGTCCATGTAAAAATGCCTTCAAGCATCCATCTAATTCCCTATCTCTTAAGATATCTTTAAAGTTGGTTGCTGGTCCTAATGTAGGATTGTAATGTAGTATCCTTTTTTTCTTATATAGTCTTTCCAGATATAGGTTTATGTTAAAGTTAAAATCCTTTCATATAATCTGTGCATCTGGAATATTGTCTTTCCAGTTATTAAAACATTCCGTAAATATCAGAGCTGTCTTCATTTGGACCATAAATTATCAGTCACTATTCTTTTGTTTTCCAAAAATCTCTTTCAGATTATTCATCTGCCTCATGTACTTGTTTTTTTATCTCATCTATTCTCACTACTTACAAGTCTTCTATGAATATTACCAGCTCCCACTCTCCATTTCCCAGTTTATGATCAGCTGACAGCATCTGGAAATGTTGTGAATTTAATTTATGTGAGTTTCTCACTTTTAATTTATTTGTCTGTAGGAAAATTGCCTGACCATTTTCTCTTTTTATCTTTTGGAATACTCTTTTCGTTTTATTGGGTGGGATATTCTCCCGTGTTTCATGTAATAAAGCTACTCCTCTCTTCACTAACATGCTTCATATGCATCGATCAGCTGTTGTAAACCTGCTTGTGTGTGTGCCTTGGTCTAAGCTCTCCAACCCCTCTGATGGAATGACTGGGTGCCACTCCTGAGCTGAAGAATGCGCTCTTTGGTTAGTTAAATGTGCCTGTGCTCAGGCCTAATATAATAAACCTACACAGCCTAACTCTGCCATCATTACCAATCTGGGCATCTATAACATCAGTAGAAGCTTTAAAATCTCTGCACATATGTAGGTCCTACTCTAAGACAGAAACATAATGTACAATCAGAACTGTTATTAAAATGTTTTTTTTCTTTTTTTGTGAGCCACATTTTCTCAGCCTAAGTTTTAGGTGGAATACATTTTGATATTTTGTTTGGTTACTTTTCTGATGTAGGACCCACTAATGAAATTTCTTCAGCTCCACTGACTTCAAACCTGGAAAAGAAGAGTAAAAAGCATTACGGAATACCTCTTGCTCTTAAGGCAACAATTCTTCTTTTTACATTAAAGCTGTTATGACAAGAATTGTGAGACAATTACTGTCGTTATTAATTTAGACAAAAAGACCTGACTGTAAGAATCTGTACTTGAGTCCAGTACCGTTACTGTCCTTATTTAAGCAAGCCGAGCTCATGCAACCATTACCTCTTTTTCTCCATTGTTCGGTGCTATTACATCTACCAGTGTACCCTTGTAGAAGATTCGTGCAAGTACACATGCTATCATCTGCATTCTGATATGCATATCAGTTGAATACTCCAGTTTTGTGTCGTTTGAATATTCTTCATGTCCGGTTTGAACGATTAAAGAGACATAAGTAAATAAAGGCTTCATTGAGTCCAATTCCCCAGTCCAATTTTCATTTATGCTTGCAAATACCCGTTGCATACTCAATAATATGTTGCATTGCATTACCTTTGCTTGAATACTTCTTTTTGTATGCAGGAATCTCTTCCCACATTATTTGGTAGTTGTGAGCTATAAAGAAATGTAATCTGTATCATTAAATGAAGTTGATTTCTTATTCTATATAAAACACGTAGGCAGGATCACATGGTTTTCACAAAATCTTATTTTCCTAGACTTTGTCAATCTGAAACACTTTAATCTTGGACTGCTTGAGATTTAGTCAGTCTGTCCTGTGAACTAACCTACTTCCAGTAAAACTAAGGCTTCTCAATTTTACTACCAAGTAGAAACCTTTATATTCACTTCCTATATTGTATTGTGAGTGCTGTGTCCAGGAAGAAAAACCTCTTCTGTTTTATATGCCTGATACCCACTTAAATAGTAAAAACATGAGCTACTCATCTCTGTCTAATTTCTTATTTGTCTAACAGGTCTTTGGTTTCCAGTCATGCAGATTCACCGAGAGCCTACATTAGCCAAGATCTAATCAGTAGTACAACTTAAATAAATGTTAGCACACATGCCTCAGATCATGTACATTAATAAGCAACAGAAACATACAAACACTGAAACGTGGTGTAGTAATCTTTGAACAAGTTAGTGAAACTACATTTCCAGCCCTGTGTTGGCAGTCATAAAATTACTTTACTCAGTAGCTGTGGAAAAATAAGTAAGTAGTTTAAATAATTCAAACCATATGCAAAGTATCAAAGGAACATGTAGCATATGCAGGCATTCCTATATTAAAGCTATCTCAGGAACTTATTTTTGTAGGGCTGCTCGTTGAATGTGAATGTGTACGAGATTGTACAGAACTTAGCCTTTTGAATCCTGAAGCAGTCCAAAAATAATCGTTGTTGTTGATACTATCCTTAAGCAACTGCATCCAAAATCCTACTGTTTATTACTTCTCGAACTCCCCTTCCATTTCATCATCACCCCTTTTCTCTTTGACTAAGAACCTTCTGCTTGAAAGCCTGTTGGCTGTTTTTATTCATGTGATCTTTTAGGTGGGTTTTAAAAGAGTTGTAGGATCCGTTCATTGTTTGTTTTCTGAAGAACGGAAGCATTAATTTGTGTCTGGAGCTTTGCCTTGGTTTGTTTCCTAGTTTCTAAGTTCAATGTCTTGTCCAGTGTCCTTCATACCTTCTGCTTGTGTTACATACATCAACCTTAATTGTGTAGTTCTAAAATATGTCTTCAAATAAGGTAATACTAACCCACTTGAAAAACATGAGAAAAAGAAAACTAAATAAAACAAACCACTTAACTCTGGCTCCAGTGTGGTTTGTAATACTAAACCGCTTTGCTCTGTGGGAAGAATCAAATTATCTCACTTAACTATTGCCTCACTGATAACTTCCTTTAACTTTTTATTATGATCCACAACTTCTCATCTGGTTGACAAAAATATGCCTGATCTGTATATAAAACTAAAGGGACTAGAAACATTTTTGCAGGTTGTATCTTATTATCCTTATCCATAATCAAGAACTTCCAGTTTCTCAGTGTATGTATTATCTTTTGTTTTGCCTCTTCCCTCATAGCCATAGCTGCCATAATAAAATCCTTTTTAATCCATACACCTAAATACTTCAGGCCAGATTCATAAATGTTACCACAAAGTGTACACTGTCTGGTAACCTTGATGAATCCGGCCTTTTATCTTATCTTGTCCCCATAAATATGGCTATTGCGGAATCAATTAATCTGTGGCTACATAGTTTGCTGCTATAGCCTTATTTATTTTTATATCCTGAAAAGACTTGAGACTACGTTAAAATATTCTACAACCCCATGATATCCTTTTCTGGATTTGTCAAGTGCAAAATAATGTCATCTGTGAATAAAGCTAGCTTTTCTTGATTAGCATATCAGTTATATGCTTGCACTTGTGAGTGTCTTATTTTCTTTGCCAATGGATGTAAAATAAAGGAAATAAGAAATGGGAATGAGTGTTAAAACACAGGTTGTTGGTGAGGAGCCCACCCACCTTAATTCTTGCCTTGGAGCCTTCATAAATCCT